>NW_010164132.1:0-2828 GCF_000695765.1 Mesitornis unicolor
TTATTATTATTATTGTTATTATTTTAAATTGAATTACTTCTGATTTACAGCAGAATGTGCAGGGAATCAGGACACTGTGACTAATTAAAGCCAAAGTGGGGCTCTGGCACAAAACTTGCTCTGCTTTTGTCTGACTCAGTTGCCAGTCGGAATGCCCTGGGTGCAACCCCAACATCATTGGCAGCAAATACACTTGGACTAGCAGATGGGAGAATTTTCCTTCCTGGATCAGAGAATAGTTATGAGAGACTGCTGATGAGGTTTAATAAGTCATTTCAGTGTCATCAACATGTTTCTGCTTATCACCAGCTCAAATATCTGTCATGAAAGTGTACCAATCCAGGCACAAACCCCATCTAACTCACTCTGTACAGTGAGAACACCATCATGCTGCTTTACTGGCCTTTAGGGAAAGGGACAAGTATTCATCTCAGCATATCTCCATTATCTCTGCCCTTAACCCTGTAAGGAGTGCGAGAAAGAGTCGAAAGAACTCACCAGTGGACTCGTGCACAAAGTACATCTAAGTAAAACTGTAACCGCCTTTTATCCATTTTTTTCTTTCTTTCTTCCCCCCCAACCCCCCCTCCCCACTGCATCTTCTGTGCAATTTCCACTGGCAAGTGTTTAAATCCAAAGAGAAAGCCACAGATGGAGAAATTCTCTATCCAGTTTGTTCCAGCGCTATCTGCAGTATTCACCACCAAAATCCCCTGAAAGTGAAAAAAGTCAAATTAGTTTTTTCCTCACCTAGTCTGGCTATGTTACTCAGCAGTTATTGAGAATAGCCAGGCTGCTTTAACCTAAACTGCACTAAATTAGGAGCTGTTTTAAGAATCTAGTTTGCCTTATTTTCTGTTATATTAACGCTTCAAAATACTCCATCTGCTTACAAGATGGGTGTGAGAGAAGAAGAGAAACACAGCTGGCTCAGAGTGGGAAGAATGTAAGTTTAAACAGCCTCACCCCTTCCTAAATGTCTTTTTGGCGGTACTTTGTGACTTTCTGGATATTTTCATTTCTCGCTTTCTTTTACAAAAGCTCATCATACCCAATTTAATTTTTATAATAAAAAAATGAGCTGTGAATTGCTGCCAGTCCGCTTTACTGCTGCTGAAAATGCACTGGTATTAAAGATGAAAAGGAAGAGACAGAAAGGTTCTGTAAGAAGCCCTAAGAAGGGGAAACTTATCCATTATATTTAAGTGTGAGGATCCTAAATGTTGCAAAGAAAACATGTCTTCCTCCATCACCCACTTTAGTAGTTCCTCCTGATCCTTTTTCTTTCAACTATTATTCATAGTTTTATTACTTAAAACCTTGAACTTTTTCCTTTGTAAAGTATGTAAAGAGCCAAATTTAGGAATATACTCCAGGAGTGATTGCAATAGTTTGCACGATTTCTTGCCATATGATCTTCAATTACATGCCCCAAAAAGCATATCCTTCCACGGCTCATTGCTAATTTCTTCCTTGGTCTGAGACAGACCAGCTTGCAGTTTCTTACAATGCTTTAATCCTCCCTAGCCATGAACCTGGAGGCACACTGGGTGCCACTCTCAGCCAGGTTCAGCCTTGGTAGCTTGTTGCCAGATTACAGCCGTTACTGGCTTCCACACAACTTAGATTGTTCCAAATGGTATCCCAGGGACCAGATGAGAAGAAGATGTGGTGCCCTTCCAAGCTCCACCTATTGAAATAAATTCTAAGCATGCACCTAAACAAGAGCAGCTCACAGCAGATTTTATAGAGATTTAGAGTATGACGTGGGCTCTCTGGGATCCCATCAGCTCAGCTTTCACTGACTATGCCCAAGGGTTCTTGACCTTGGCTCATTTTTGACTAGCGTTAGAAACCTAAGATGCAGCACCTCCCAAAGGCCACCAATTAATGGCTCAGTAAATGGTGCAGTTCTGCAACTCTCCATCTTCTTTTCAAATGAGTAATGATATCACTGACAAACATGACATTTAAATAACCACATTTAATGTAAGGTATCATTTTGTTGGACTAAAAGAGGTAGTTTACTTTTCCAAGCATGCTGGCTGCTGACTCCTATGGGTATCTTCCACTCAGACATGGACAAGTCCTACTTCTAAGTTTTTCTTGGCAATTGTGAAAATAGGAGTCTTGCTTTCCTGTTTCCAGTACAAGTTGAGGATATGTGGAGCCAAACAGATACAAGACAGATACAGGTGCACTGCAGCATGCTTCTTGCAAAAGGTTATAGTATTCTTCCTTGACCCTGCTTCTCTCTCCACTGGCTGACTCTTTCCATCCTGTGTGAAACAAAACCAGTGCAGGTTTCAATCATGTGTTGCATCCTGGACTCTCATGTTTTGGTAGATAGTCCCACATCTTCTTTTCAGTTCTGCCTCCCCTCTTCTAAATGCACAGGTTAGAAGAAGATATTCAGGCTTCCTTCAAGCTTTGATCAACCAAGGAGACTATAAAAGAAGTATGAAACTTTTTTCATATAACCCAGAATTAAACAAACCTTAATCAGAGAGGGATTTCACCAGGCTCACTTGCAGTTTCAAATTAAGACCTTCTCTTTAGCTGGGCTCAGGTCCAGCCCAGAGACATCCAAAAGAAGATGCAATGAGCAGAAAGGGTCTGGCATGCACCTGAAAACTGGTACTTTCTTTCAGGCTTGGATTTCAGGAAATAACTAGGGAGAGCGTTTCTTGCCCTTAGTGATTCCCTATGCTCATTACAGGGTTTCATGTTTGGGTGAAGGCTAAGAAGGGTTATGGACAACTTGAAACTCTGAAGTCAGAAGTGCCTCAGGCACCAATTTTCCCTTCCAACTAATCCATCATTCCTGC
>NW_010164132.1:2859-30771 GCF_000695765.1 Mesitornis unicolor
AGTGATATAGTAACCTGTCTCCTTAGAAGAAAGGATGGCCTACTGCTGTCTTTTATATTCTGTTGAATTATAACACTTTCCTTTTTCATCTGGCCTTTCATCACAGACTTAAGTGTTTTTCTTTCTGCCTATACAACCGTGCAGGTTTCTCATTCATTATCTACACAGGGATGGCCACACTGAGCCCATCTGCAATCCTTCCTCTCTGCTCCCACAGGACCTTCTGGGAAGCAAAGTTTTTCTAATTTGGAACAGATTCTCATTTGAGTAATTATTTACCAGCACCTCACAACGAACTACATCTGAGCTTGTCACAGAAGGGGATTTTATGCAAAAGTGTTGCCTTCCCCTTCACATCCTGTCATCCAGAGCAGCAGACATCACACTATCTTTGAACTGTGTAGTCAAGTGTAAGAAACTATGTCAAAGACAGCACAGTGAAGCACAAGAGTTCTTCTGGTCCTTCACTTTGCATGTGTTCAAAACAAAACAAAGTGTTAAAATCTAGGTATCAGTGCAATTTCGATATATTTGATATCTACTTTATGCTGTGCAGTGGTAAATTGCATAGTACTCACTCTATTACCCCCATTAAAACGTACACATTTTGTCTTTATAACAAAACAACTAGAGAATCTCACATTTTGAGAACACATCAAAAAATTTATCTGAGGTGTCTGGTAAGATTTAAAGGATGCTTCATTAAAGATTTTATATAAATATGTCCTTTTTTGTCAATCAAGTACTGAATACTCTTCTTAAGCATTGCACATCACATAGTTTTAAGACAAAAGAAAACGCATTGAGGCGCAACATTTTTTCATTCAGAAGGTACAAAACAAATTTACTTGTGAGGCAAAGGGATTTTATCCTATACTTGGTGTTGCAGGTATGTCAGACAGATTTTCTGAGTCATGGAAGTTGTTGGCAAGGCGCCACGCAGTCAACCGGCTTCCTTTCTGTCATTAAATACACAATATCACTGCTGATGCTTTGAGGTCCCTTTAAATTCAGAGGAGTGCCTGCCCCAGCTCCTGTCTGAAAGTGCCCACCGAGAATTTCTGAGCAGTGCAAGACGTAGTGAAGTTGCAGAGTCATAGTCATGAAAACCTCCACAGCAGAAATAAGCTCCAAGAACTTCCTTCCCAGTTCATGTCCCCCTGCACTCTGTTTTCCTCTTGGAGGATGCAGCCCCAGTCCATCGTTTAAAGCTCCCATAGAAATGTTCAGGAGGATAAAAATGCAGGAGTATGGGAACACAGATGTATATGTGATACTTCCATAGTTTTTCAGAGTTGTTTATCTATTCCACAGACTGGTCCATCAGTTTTTTTCAAACATATTCAATCAATCCTATCAATGAATAAGTCTAATGAGGTCATTCTTCCTATGCTTTATCTCTTTTTTTGAGGAATGGACATGAGTAAAAAAGCTTGAGTTCAGTTTGGAAGTGTCTCTCTGCTCTTCTCAGTTTCAGTCTCTTAAAGTAGAAATCTGGCGTGGGATTCATTTCATCTAACTCAGATAATACAGTTCCTTCCACATGTGCTGGTTACCACCAACTCCCTTTAGAGTCTACGCCAAAAAGCCAGGGACCTCTCTGGTGCAGTTCATGATCTATTTTGGATGAGATGAATGAGACGAACAGAAGAACCTTTCTTCATCCTTGAACTACAAAGGGAGTCCAAACAGGTATCACAGTTGAAGAAACTTCTATTCTTCACTTCTCAGCTTAGGAGATGACAGATTCCACCCCTGCAGCCTGAAGCTGAGGTACTGATTTTCACTGGCCAAAACAAACCCAAGATTTGTGAACAATGTGATAGGGTGGAGGCTGCCATGGAAGTCAGTGAAATACACTCAAACCTGGTACTTTCTGAAAGCAAGTATTCAAACAGTGCATGTAGACAATGTGGTAACTAAATACAATGAATATTTTGCAGTAACAGGAACAGGCCGTGGCCCTTTTGATTCAGCATCTTCACATACTGGACAATCCTTCCTTCTAAAACTGGTTCCCAGTTCTTTTGATTGAGTATAAAGACATTTTCTTCTCCTGGGGTATCTTTCCCTTTGCAACCATTACATAATACTGCAATAACCTCTTCTATTCACTTCTCACTGTCTCACTCCCAAATGCTTGTATCATGGGTTGAACCTGTTTTGTTAAAGGCCAATTTATGAGCTTCCATTTATTTGCATTCCTTAAGTTCTGCTGTAGAATACATTTGTGTGTCTTGCACTGTTTTGAGTACTTTTTTTACTCCTCTCTTGACTGAAGACTCACAAATATTTTGCTTTTTCAACAGCTTTGCTGATTACTTTGGGAGTTTATAAATTTAAGTCCCATACTCTCAGTAAAGACTCACATATCTTGTCTAGAGCTGCGTGTCTGTGGCATATTCTTTAATGCTTTCTTGCACCTGTTAGGTTCTCATGAGAAAAATGAATTTTTCATAAGATGCATTCTTCTGGTGGACACAATAGGTTTCAGTTTGTGCAATGATCCTATCAATTTCTGTGCAGCTGTGAGTAAGATCTAGATGTAACTGAAGATATATAGGACACTTGCATCATCAACAGTAAAAATAAGAATTATTTTTTGATTAAGAATATTTTCAAGCAAAAATTTCTTGGCACTGTTCAGTGCCTCTGTTCTTCTTCCAAATATATACAAGAAAAAAATCCTATTGAAAATGGTACCAGGATTCCACAAAACTCAAACCTCAGCTCAGGATATAGTTTCACGCTGTCTGGGCTCATTAGCTGTGCTGTGTATGTTGTCCTCATCAAACACTGGGCAGGTGCATTTCATGGGAAAACAAAAGTCCCTTGTATATGCACTCTAAATGATTTTATTTTTCGGATGGCTTTAAGGAACAAAAGCAAGACCCTGCTGTTAAAATGTATAATCCAGATCTCTGGCAAAGACCACTGGCATATCTGTGCTCTGATGGGTAAATGTGCAGTCACCAAGCTGATGGGAGGCTGCAGAGGTTCTCCTCAGAGACTCCCAACTGCCCGAGTGGAAGGTGAAGGAAGCAGGAGGAGCAGGATGTGCACTTATTGCACCCTGGTGTACTTTCTGCATCACTGCTTGCTCCCAAAGCAGCAAGTTCAGTTACATGGGACAGGTTTGGAATCAAAGCCCCACAGGATGGAGGTTTCTATTCATCCACAAGGCAGGAGCATCTGCCAAGGTTTCTCCTGCTGCTCTGCAAATGAGACTTGGTCCCAGCTGACAGACATCCCCCTTCCCCCTCTCCCAAGAGACCATCTTAAAGAAAGCCTGGCTGTTCAGCTCAGGCAGCAGCACAGAAGCATTTTGCCAGCTGTTTTGCTTTGCCAGCTGAGCTGTTCGGGCTGTTTCTAGGAACAGGTCCCTTTCACCAGCCGTGTCCACTGTTTCCAGCCACAGGCTCACCTCAGCAGGATGATGAGCAGAGAATAACAAACCTACTAAGGTCCCTTCTTCTCCCCTTAAGGAGCAGAAGTGTGTGTACCCCTGACACCCTCCAGGTGTGAACCACATGGTCCCAGCCCACACATTTCATCTTTGGTGGCCCCAGTCTCATCTTCATGAAGAAATACTGCTGTTCTCAAAAGAGAGGGGACTCCTTCTGTGCAACTGGTCCAATGTTAATCAGCCAGTAGACAGAGATTTTCAAAATCGTTATACAGATAAGCTAACTCTGCTAATGATGCCATTTTGCCCCTTCCTTGCCTTATCAGGGATGTGAATACCCTCCTCTCTGCTCCTTTCTGTCACCTTCCATTTACTCTCCTGTCTCCTTCATCCCTTAAATTTATGCAAAGACCATTTTAAAACGTGTGAGAGGGCCATGAAACTATATTCCCCATGTGGCAGATTTCAGGATCTTTAGCAATGACATCACAGGCCATCTGGAAAGGCCGGCAGCAGCCACATATCATCCCAGAACACACACATACCCAACACCTCCTTCCTATGTGGAAAAACGCAATCAAGTCCTCCTGGCTCAATAGAGTTGTAAATGTCCTTTAAATCTGTCACTTTAATGTCCTCCTTGGAAGAGGCAGAATGAGGAGGTAATGTTTTTCCTTATGGCTCCTTATATTATAAACCAGAGGAATACAAAGTACTCCATGGATTTGTTACAGGAGTTCTTTGAAAATACTGTATTGTCTTCTGGCAGCAGCAGCAGCAGTAAAGTTTTGAACTGTGGTTCCCTCTGACATTCAGGAGAGTCAGAAGTCAACCTGGCTATGAGCAGCTGAGACAAGACAAATCTTTCATGGCAGCAGACTAACAAAGTCAGGCATTCTCTGTAGGGAAGGCTTCATTCTTTCAGAATACATTTAGGAAATGTGTAAAACTCAGGTTTTCCATCCCAGGGAAAAACATTATGCTTGGAGGACAGGACTACAGTGCCTGCTGCCTGTGGAATATTAGCGAATCTGTAAAAAATTAATGCACAATTTGTAGAGTGGTTAGCAATCCTCACATGCACATAATACTTCCCCAAAAGGATGTCAGGAAAACCATGGGTAGTCATACTCTATATTGCTGTACCCCAGTGCATCAATATTTTAAGCATCATTCTTGACCATTTGAACTACAATGGCTTATTATGCTGAGCTAAATAGAAAGCCACATGCAATGAGGAGACCAGCACAATGGGACAAATAGCAAACAGAACAGACAGAACAACCATCAAGCACAACATGGAAATCATCAAATTAGAAAACGTGCTGTAATGGGAAAACAATGTATTTTCAGGTTTAAAACTTCAGACAAGCTTTTCAGTTTCATTAATGCTTCCATACATAAGGAAGTTACACTACATTCCTTTTTGTCTTTTTTGCACTTTAATGTTTTTATTCCACTTGATATTTATTTTTCAGTCCAGTTTTTCCTTTCTTTTTTTCCTTTAATTATCTTTTCACTCTACAGTTCATTTTAGCATAGTGACATGCTTGACTGGCCAACCTGGCAGGCACATAATATTCCAGTACTGCATTTATGAAAGCAACAGATGAACTTGTTTCCCTGCTCACTACTTTTTTTCAATTGTTGAGGATGCACTAAAAGACATAACCAGCTTTTGCATTTTGATTTTTGTAAATTTATTTTTTGTAAACCTTTTGCCTTCTAATTTCTCACTCCTGATGTTCTTGGTTTGATCTGTAGTCGACATCATGGTCTTCTTTGCCAAGTCTGCAGTAACTGCCTTATGATTTTTCTTGTTCTTGTTTCTTGCTCAGATTTTGTTCTCTTATTCATCCTGCATTTGGGTTTCACCCTGTACTTACAAGGCTGACAGAAGGCTTGGACCTCAAGGGCCCAGAAAATATCCCTGCTTGAAAGACATGCCATGGCAAATACTCGGAAGATCTGATCCTGCACCTACATGTGGTGTTTTCTGTACATGAGTAACTCTTTGATTTGCTTTTGATTACTGTTCTCATTTTTCTTAAAATAGTTTTGAATCTCAATCATTGTAACCTCCCTTCTGCATTTATTAGAAATATCTTACTGTGTTTTTTCCTCAATTATTGCAATTTTCTCTTTCTTTTGTGGTCACTCACTGTTTCACTTTTGTGTGGCAGGAAAAGAGGTTTTGTGCTGACAATGTTGATTAATCAATACTGCCATATGTTGGGATATTTTTAGATGGAAAAAGCCCCAAATTTTGAAACATATTTTATGTGGAAAAAGAACAAATGAAACCATTGCAACCAGAATTAATACTTAAGTAACCATTCTTAAAAGCAAATAATTATTCACTATAAAGGACAGATGAAATGAAAATTACTTTGAAATTGTGCTCAGGACTTAAAAAACTCCTTTGGTTCTGTCTGTTTTAAAACAGTTCTGGTAATGCAGACTGGAAAGTGAAGGAATGTATACAGACCATGCCATTCTCTGTGAAAAGAGAGCACAGTGAGGCAGATATTTCCATAGCTTGATTTCTTAAGAAACCTTCTTTAGAAGGAATTGGAAATGAGTTTTCAGGACTCAGCCAACTTACAAAATGTAAGTGAACAAAAAAAAAAAATCCCAGAATGCAAAATCTATTTAGGCATGTAACATCCCTATAAATGCTAGACAGAAAGAGCAACTAAGTGAGACTTTTTAAACTAAAACTACTTTTTAAATTAAAAATCTGAATTCTACTGAACCTAGAGCTCTGACTACAGTCTATAAAGTGACCATTAGCTAAAAGCATTCCGTTTGCCAGGAAGTTTGAGTTTATGTAGTCCTTAAGGTCCCAGAAATTTAGCAAAGTGTCCTAATGTGGACAAGGGTCAGAGTGCACCAGCCAGATCTTACACTTCTGATTGCACCATCTGCTTCTTTTCCAGATGTTCTGCTCACAGCCAGCCAGCTGGCATGGCAAGTCCTTGTCACCTGCTGGCCATTCTCTGCAGTGCTGTGCCACTGGGCTGCTCTACTGTACCAGTGGTCCAAAGGCAACCAATGGTCTCAGTGCGTGGGCTTCTGGCAGCCAGCTCCTCCTTTCGGGGAGGCAGTGCTTCAGGTTTGGCTATGGCAAGCAGGCTGCAAACTGTGAATCACTTTGATTTCCATGTGCTGCTGGAACTTCTGGCACTGTTAAATTGTACTGCTACATTAAGAGAAATGGTTTGAGGGCAGCCAGAGAATTACAACTCCTCCAGATAGACTTTTTGCACAAGAAAGGTATATGGTAATTTTCTTCTAATAACTCTCGCCTTCTTAACCAGAAAGCCACAATTAGGGGCTGTGTTTCAGCATCAGGTGCAAAGCACCTGGAGGTCAGCAACATCCTTTTAGTCTAACATGCAATATCCAAGGAGGGGTTAGGAGCTGGCACTCTTATCCTATTTTATTGATCAGGACTCAAAGAAACCTCTTTCCTCCTACAATTACGTAATTCACGCAGATCCTTGTGAAATAAGAACTGAATCAGGAAGCTTTTATATGTGCATTTTTGAATCATCATTTCACTAAACTGCAACCTTAGAGCTTTTGATAAACCCTTTAATCTATACCACTGAAGCTCCATTAATCTGTGTCATTGAAGCTAACAGAGTTTTGTCTGAGTGACTGTCTTCCACAGTCTACATTGCTTCATAGATACAGTGGTGGAGTTGATCACCAGTAACTACTAGGACACTGTTAAAATGCCCAAAAGAGTGTTTTTCAACTTGTGCTGAAGGAATAGGCCTCCTACATTTGATAGAGGAGACTGAATATAATTCCCCTGTAAGCATAATGTTTATCTCCAATTCATTCAAGAAAGATTGTAATGGTGTGGTCACATGGCCTGCTCAACCGAACTTCACATGCAAAAATCAGATGCACAGCAAATTTTACCTTAAGCAACACAACTACTGTCCATTCAACAAGGCAAGTGAGAGAAGATGGAGAGGCACAAGGGTGATCCTGGTATTTCCCAGTGGCACGAGGGAGGAGCGATACCAAACTTTGTAGAGGGGGGCTTTAGGGTTATGGGAGAAGTTACACTGATGGAGGCTGAGGGCAAATAAAAGTTTTCAGTGACATTTTCAAAAGTGCCTCAGCCTTAGCAGCTTATGTTCCATTTTCAAGAGTACTCCCAGCCTGGCTATCCGAGGCTTTGAGGTGCCTGCATGTGCAGAAAGTAATTTCTTGAGAATGTGAGCAACAGTCTCTCACATTAAACACATAAATTCCCCTGAACTCAAGAGGCACAAGGAACCTAACCTTTTAAAATGCTGGTAGATACCTGTTTGCACAAAATCTGATCTAAGCCTCACTGAAAGTTGGGAGGACTCCCAGATCTTCAATATGTTCAGTCACTTTGATGCCTCACCCCCACCGATGTAGATAACTTTAGATTTATTTTTGTAAGTGGAACCTGATCCATTATGGAGTATGTAGAGCATGCTTCCCTGGGTGCTATTGGGTGCATGAGCCCCAGGAGAAGGGCAAGTGAATAGGGGAAAGCATGAACTAAACCATGCAAAAATAATGCTGCCCTTGTGAGGACTTGAAAACTTACTAAAAAATATCTGCCTTAACATAGCACAAGTCATAACATAGAGTTGGAAAGGAATAGGAAATAGAGGGGGAAAACTGATAGGAAGAACAGATACCCAGAGACACTCAGCCAAACTAAAATATATGCTGGATGCATTAGAAACAAGTAGGGTCTAGGTATAACTGGGAAAGATGATGCCACAACAGCAATTTCCAGGAAGAAGAAGAGCAACAAAGATGAGTTCTTAGTGTATTTTTATAATGGAAAACAACAGGTAAATTCTTATTGCAAAGGTCCTTTCATGGAAAATAGTGTGACCATGAAAATTGTAATCTGCCAGGTGAAAGTTGCAGAGCAATCTGAAAAACTTAAATGACTTAAATCATTGCCAGCTGATGGCATGTCAAAGCATTTAGAATGCTTGGAACTAGTTGATCTTTAAGGTCTCTTCCAACCCAAACCACTCTATGATTCTACATGGTCAAAACATAGATTGCAGAAGACAATTCCCAACTGCTTTTTCTTCAGATTTTCTTCTTCAGATAGAAGTTCCACAGATACCGATATTACCACCAAACTAGTGTCTTACCAGTCTGGCCAGCACTATTCACAGCTTACTGTTTGCAGCAAGATAACTTCGTTCACCAGATCTTTTTCTAACTGGAGAGGGCCATACTGGTTGCACATTGGGAACTCGAAGTGGAGCAGATCTGATGCATTCGGGACATTCCAGAACCATATTGGACAATCATGTATTGAATCAGGATATTATTTTTAAGTAGCCATAAAGCTATCCTGAAGCTTAGCAATGACCTTAACTTATAAAGTCCCTAGAGATTCTCCATGCTTCCTTTAGTGATACTGCAGGCATCAATTCATGCTCATAGATATTGAGTGTACAAGCAAGCTATGAAACTTAGTTAAGAGTCAAATAAATAAGCAAAGATGCACCCTCCACACTAGCATTTCCTGACTTGATGTTCAACACCTTAATTAATGATGTTTAATCACACAACCTAGATGGTCACTTCAGGGAGTGTTGTGGTGATTTTAAACATCAACACAGTTAACAGTGATCCATTGAGCAGGTAATTCTGAGATTTTTTAAATTATTATTCCAAAGCCTACAGTTAATCATGAAAGTACATAAAGGGAATAAATGTAGCTATGTACCACAGCCTTTTCAAATGTAAAAAAAAAATAATCATTTATTAATACCAATGTACTGTAAAGTAAGTGTGTGGAGAATAATGTGGGGAATCCAGAGGGGTGAGGTTGCCTGGAGCACTATGTGCGAGAATGCTGTCACAGAGGGTATGGAATGTCAGATATACAACCATTTGAAATTTGTTAAATATTTTTTGTTGAAGAATTCATGAAAAAAATATTTTTATACAACTCACAGGATTTTATTTCACTACGTGCTCATAACAAAACTTTCTTTTGTGAAGTTGAGAACAACTGGTAAGGGAGAGATAAAGGTGTTCTTTATATTCTGCAACTACTGATTTCTGTCATTGTCCTGCTCTTCTTTTTGGTCCATCATTTTTGTCATCTTAGATGTCTTTGGGTCCCTAAGCCCAAAGAAACACAAACACTTCCCTGCAAGTCTTGTTTTTCTGATACATATCCTTCTGCAGACCTTTCTTCCTGTTAGCACTATGGCAAGTGGTACCTGTAGGTGAAGAAGAAGAGAAATGCAGGGTACAGCAGTTTTCTCTCTCCAGACACATACTGGTCACCAGCTTAACACAGTTGCCTCACACAGACCTTTTTCTTCTAAGCTCAAAAAAGTCCCTGCAAGAGCTGTTTCTTGGTCCTGTAGATAGGTAACTTGATAGTTTTTCTGCTCTAACATGTGGTGGAAGCACAGAGAAAGTCTTAACCTCAAAATTTGTGGTAACAGTAGGATGCTTAAGTGAATAAAGTGAAGAATTTCCGCAAAAAGGAGTGTAAGCGGTTTTATTCCAGCTTTGGGGGTATCTCTGAACATCCTGAACAGTAGAGCTGACCTCTGTTTTCTGGTGTCTGCACACAGAAAAAAATGAATGAGGAAAAAAAAGACATTCTTTAAAAAATCAACTCCTTTGCAACTTAATAGGACTCTGATCACCCATGTAAAATGAGTCATGTTTTATTACACTTTTCTCTAACCCTGACCTCCTCCACTCAGACACACCTCATGGAAAGAGAGGTGGAAGCACAATTTCAAGGACAAGAAGCAGGTAATAATATTAAATGGCCACGGTGGGACTGCAGCAATGGATTGAGCAGATTGGATTTGCCCAGTGCACCAAAATGCCCATTCAGCCCTCACCTCTTTACAGGCTGCCTTCCCAGTTCCTCTGTGCCATATTTCATGGTCAGATTCAGGTGATGACATGGACAATTTAGTGTCTGAGTTCTTTCTAACCCAGGACATGGTGTTGTAATTACACGCTCCAATGCAGGCCTGCATTCCAAGATAACAAACAACCTTGTAAAAGAGGGGAAAAAAATCCTTTAATAGAGTGCAGTTCCCTTCTCCCTGGACTGAGAAAGCAGAATGGCAAAGGAGATTTCACAGCATCACTACATACCTGGAAGGGCCAATTGGAGTGAGTCCAAGTAACACCAGAAATTATTCTTCAAGAACTAATGACCACTAAAAGCATAGTTTCTTCCTTTGTCCTAAGTGTTTTGGTATAGGTTTAATGCAAATGTAATTTTCATAAGCAGGTCTTTCCCAGACACTTTACCTCTGACAATACTACTTCAGTCTCTGTTCTTGCTTGAAAGACTCCTCATTGAGCATCAGAGACTCATTCCATAAAGTGGTTTTCATGCAAGCAAATTATCTCCTAGCACACACTCAATAAGTGTACACCCAAATCACCTGCATTTCCATCCTTTGGCCTCAAGACAGTGGTAAAGCACTGCAGGTTAGGGCCGCAAAATACTGTGGAATGTAAAGCACAGGAAAAAATACCCATGTATCAGAAGGTAAAAGAGTGAGGAGAGTAGAAGATCACAAAAAGTTTCTCTTGAAGATATAATTAAAGGAGATCCAGTAGTGGTAAGATGGAGCTTTTAGGTAGCAATATCACTACATAGTTGCTTGAAGAGGTGTCAGTTTTTTGCCAGTATCAGCTTTAACTTACATTTAAAAGTTGAGTGTTGTCTCCTAATCCATTTGTTGACGAACTTATGGTTACTACCACCTCAGTCATGGGGTTGGCCTCCTTTTGGGCTCTTCAGCTCTCAGTCCTTCATCCAAGTATGAAATAACAAAATACTTCTATTTCTAGACTGGTTCCTAAATTTTATCATTCTGCCCTTGCCTTTTAACAGCCCTTGGGTATTTGTGTTCTTTAATTTGAGCCCCTTCCTGACCCCTCTATTTTTTTTTCCTTACAGTCTATTTATACATATGAACATATTCACAGCAAACATCCCAAAAATCAAGTCAAGAGACACTATTCATGCATTATCATGGAGAAGATGCCCCCTTTTCACTTATATTTTTCAAGCTCTGTCATGAACAGATGTTATTTTATCTTCAGGCCAACTGGAACAACAGGTCTAAGAGGTATGAACTGCACCATTCATCTCAGCATGGTGCTAATTCGGGGTTGATCTATACATAGTCTGGAACTAAAAAAAGACCATCCCTATAAATCATACCTGTAGTTCAAGAGTGTACATGAATATTTGGAGGTTTATCCACATACAAACTTGATTTGGTTTAATGAGTGCCAGAATGAGGGGTAGACAAACCCCTATGTCAGCTCCAGCATCTTCCGTGCAAATCTGACAGATTTGCTTAACAGGAAAAGGCCATTCTGAATGTAAAAAGCACAGCATTGTCACACCAAGATTCACAAGTAAGTTCAGATTTAAACCAAAGCTGTTATTTTGGTTTCAGTTTGCGTGCACATAAGCCCTACAATGCCTGGAGATAACAGCTTAAATGTCACTACAATTGTCCTTTTCATTCCTGATCACAGGTCTCTGAAACTTATTTACTATGCATCACTCCATTGCCACATATAGATAAGCATAGGAGACATGATGCCTTATGTTTTTCAGTAAAGAACCAAACTTAACAGAGACTTGGGCCCTTCTGGGATATATACATCTCAAGGAAGCCAGGAAAGCCCTTTGGATCGTATTTGAACCTTTGCACAACAGCGAAGAAGGCAGAGCGGGGGCGGGGGGCGGGGCAGGGGGATAATTTTCCAGCCACTGTCCCTTTCTGCCTCCTCCTCACCTTCCTGTCTTTTCCACATGATTTTGGTTCTGTTGCTACCCTGCAAATGGATTCACACAGAGGTGTACACAGACAAATGTGAGAGATAACGAGGTCTGTCAGGGATCACTTTGAGTCTCCTCATTTCAAGAGCAGCACTTAAAGCTGTCTTCCTCCTTTTCTCCCCTTAGCAAGTTATCTTGCATTTTGCCATGTGCTGGGGGCACATCCAAGCTGGCTTTAGGCCACCTAACTCAGGTACAGGTGGCAATCTAACTGTGGCAACATGTACTCAATACCAGGCACAAAATCCAGGCGAGGGATTTGATGGCTTACTGATTGCCTCTACAACTGCCTTGTCTAAAAGCAGACAAGCATGTTAGCTGAAAGCTGGACAGTCTGCTTATTCTGCGCTCAAATTAGCTATGAGACAGCAGATAGACAGACCCCCAGGCAAACAGCTCAGCTGCTTCCTCAAGCTGGAGGAGCTGCTCTGGTCCTCAAAAGGATGCACCTCCCTGGAGACACCTCTCCTTCTCCCCAGCCTGCCCCCAGAGACAGATGAAGAAAGAACCTTGACTTCCCCCACACTCTCTCCATAAACTTCTCTCCCTTTCTCCACTACAGCAAATTATGGGAGAGGAAAGATGCAAAACATTTGGGATCCAGGGTAATTGTGGGCAGAGACTGGAGGAGGAAAAAGAGCAGAATGGATGTTCACCGACAGACCTGAAACAAGGAAACAGAGCAGCTGGAGGGCAGAGACCAGACGAGAAGGAAAGGATCACCAGGCATTTTGGGGATGCACAATTGACAGGCAGGTGAAAAGAGTAAGGCAGGGAGGAAAAGTAAATCAGTTTCTAGGTGAAGATAGAGCAGACAGGGAATGAAGATGAAGCAAGGACAGAATTAAACTGGTGATGGCAAAATGCTGGCACCAGCAGAGATTTGGCCTCACACTGGTGGCAATTAGTTATAGTGGCATTTTTCATTCACAGGTTTGTTCCTTTTGTAATACGACAATGCATAGTTTCATCATATGCAGGCCCTGAGAAGACATGTAAGAAATGCTCCTCATCCACATAACTGCAAACATGGCTTTAGCACTCTATGTAACCCTCGACCTGTATTTTATGGAGGCTGAACCTCAAAAGCAGGCTTGATACATAGCGGGATATTATTTAAAGGCTGAGAGCATAAAACTGCTAGTGATGTATACAAAAATGTTTACAGTATTTATTATGTGATCTAACATGTTGCATAAACACACCCGATTGCTCACAAGCAATCACTGACATATTTACACTGTGGTTCTGGAGCTTAAGTGCAAAAATGTACAATAAAGCAGTAGACTGAGGCTTTTAGGCACAAGGGAAAAATCAAGTGTTGTGTGATGGAACAAAATTGGAAGCCATTGCATCTTCTAGATTCTGAAAGTAGATTTTTTGAATATATTAGTGTTAAATGTCATTTGTAAAGGCATCCTAAAAACTTGCTTTCAGATGAAAGAGGATAAAAAAAGGATACTTCCCTTTTGAAATGACAAACATTCTTAGGCACAGCACTTCACTACAGAAGTTTTCAATGACAGCGAATAATAGTGTATTGGCAAGCTCTCAAGTGGCAGGCTGTATTGCACATCAAAAACTGCTATTCAATGGTGATTTCAGAGAGGGAACAAGCATCTTTTGTGCCAAGCCATTATCTTAAGACTACGATAACAAAACTAAAATGATTGAATATAAAATGCACACTAAACAGCAAGGATAAAGTTAAAGAATTAAGTTGGATGATGACCTTACAATTCATCTAGCAGATGATTTAGATAAATGTGACTGGTTTTCCATTCATTTTGATGAGCTCATTGATATAAGGTCTGTAATATAGCTACACACACGCACAGAGTGTATGAGAAAGAGAGAGTGCTTCAGTTTTATCCATATATGTACCAGATGCTGAAATAAAAAATACACTAATGGGGTTGCCTAACTTCAAGGGCCAGCTGAAGGTTAAGATGTGTGTATAGAGCAGGAGTGAAGCTAATATCTGAATTGATACTGATGTTCGAAAAGCTCTAGGCATCACTACAGATGCTCATGAGATATGATTGCTGCAAAAGTAACATTTGAAAAATAATTTTAATACTGACTTGTGGCATCACATGATACTGTGTATAAAGAAGCATTCTGGATGAACAAGAGTAAAAAACAAAAGGAGACATGATATTGAGAACTTTAACAAAGTTGTGTTGCTTCACATGGGTTGCCTCTTCACGTAGGGTGAAGAGGACAGGAGACATCTTCACCGAGGAGCATCTAGGGAAGATGCTCCTAGAAGAAGATACCACTCAACAAGTAAGATTATTGATTTGTAACAGCAAGGAATACTTTTGCTATGTGTTTGGAGAAAACGAGTCCATTTCTGATCTCATCAAAATGGTAGAAAAAGGAGTTTAGGGATGCTGTTCCAAGAATGAGGAAGAAAAAGCATTATCAAGTTCTGTCACCTTCCCTCTTCCATAGCCTCTTTTTTCTTCTTCTCTGGTCTTCTGTCCTTTGCTAGTGGAGCTGTCTAAATAATTTGGGGGAAAGGAAAGAGATAAAAGTTCCTACCTTTCTTCTTTCTTCATACTACAGAACTTTCTCATCTTGAATTGCAACCACAGCAGTCTCCTTTTTTTCTGGCCTAGTCTCCCACAAACTTCTCCCACTTAAAGCAACATCACTAAAGATAAGTTCAGGTCCATAGTTTTGGCCACTAACCAGTGATGTGCTGCCTAAGTTTTATGAAGAGGCCCTTTCACTCCGACCAAATGTTCTCCATTTCAGCTGTGGATATGTGACACACAGGCTAATCCCAAATCATGAGCATGAGCTCCATCACGCAACTCATTTTTAATCCCTCATGACTCTCACAGACACTGTAAATCTCCCACTCCCAGCATCTATTTCTTGTCTGTAAGAAAAGTCAGCAGCAGCATTTCTCTAACACACTCATGCTCAGACTAACGTAGCCAGTGCAACTGCTTAAGGGTCTGTTTGCTCAACTTACAAGATAAAAAAAAAAAGTCAAATACAAGAAGCCTGTTACAGTAAGTAATTACACAGCCTCATTTTGCTATAAAGCTGTGGCCACCCAAAGACAAGAGGCCCCAATCCTCTTATTCCTCGGTATGTTCCCACATTTCCCCATTGTCTGCCAGTCCCTAAAATGCAAGGTGCCCTACTCAGTACACTCAGATGTTTCCTCCCTGACTTTGTAAGTTTTTTAGCTAATCTTAAAATAAATGGCCTTGACATCTCTTCCTAGATTCTTCAGTGTTTATTACCTCATAGGAAGGTCTGTCAGATCGAGCCTTAAAGAATTATAACCTCTCTTGTCCCAGGGGCAAAACCATTCCTTGAAAAACAAAACCAAAAAACCCAATGAAATTTCTCTCTCAAACAACCTTTCTTCAGTGAACACCCTGCGGCCTCAGCAGATAGGTAGAGAATAGCCCAAGAGCAATATCAATAGGCCCTTTAGCAATTTTACAGGGACATTTTCTCAAACAGCACATTTCCATCTGCTGTAAACCTTTCCCTTCTCTCCCTTGATTTTTCCTACATTCTCTAGACAGTGACAAGAGAGGGGACAGGCATTTGCCCCTGCACTAATGCAAATCAAGGTCATGCAAAGCAGTGAGATTGTCAGGGAACAGTAAGAGTGGGGCTGGCACACAATGAAGGACAAGCAGGGAGCCAAGGGTGATTCCAGTCAAGGCAAAGACCTGGAGAAGATCTGGAGAGGGAGGGCAGTGCCAGGGAGCTGATAACCATTTCTGTTGACAACCTCAACCAAAATAAGGCGATGGATCACGTTCAGGGTCCATCTGGGGAGCTCAGTGAGGAACAGATGGAGAAGGGGGCCAGAGATGGGACTGGATATGAGACTACAACATAGGTCCATAGGCTCCTGAGCTGAAACAGAGTCCAGGGCACATAAGCACTGTGGGTGGGTAGAGTCAACTTGCTGCTCAGAGTCATTAAGGCCCATTAGTGCATTAAGGGCCCTGACAGATATATCTTGATAACTTAGGGCAAAGTGAATAACTTTTAAAATTAAGTCTCTTGAGGAACTCTCCAGCAGTGAACTCTAGTCCACAGACTGCAGTTTTTGTATGTCCCACACAAAGCATCGATGAATTATTGGAGAAGGAGCACACCACCTCAGTAATAATAAAGATGATGGATAGTCTCTTGTGCAGTGGGCTGAAAGAGGCAGTCACAGCTTTAGACTCCTTAGTGGAAAGTGGTGGAAGCTAAGAATGCTGCCAATAGACGGGAGGAGTAATCATGCACAATGCTGAGACACCACAAAGATGAAAAAAGAGAACTTTTCTGTACGATTTTTGTGGGAGTTGTTTGTTTGTTTGTTTGTTTTAGAATTCTTACTGTACCTCTGAGCTTAACTATTCATTTCCCTGCAAGCAAATCTGTCAATTTACTTCAATTTTCTGAGGCTTTAATGCACCTGATGTGCTGTAGGTACATTAACTCGTGGCATCTTCTGCGTGCTTGGTATTCTACACAGCTATTAATTTTGACATGTAACCACTGTAAAACCTCGGGACTGAAAAGACCCAGTCTCTTTTCTCACCAAATAAGGAACTGTCCTACATTAAGAGGAATGTTATTCTTTCCATTTTCTCTCTCACTGATTTCTCTAAGAAATTTTCCTGACCCCTTTCCTGCCTCTCTCCTTTTCTGCAGTGTTAAAAGACAAGAGACTTTTACACCCCTGCTCTTCTAACCCTGACTTGCCTCCACCCCTGCTATGGATGAACCTTTCTTTGGACTCACACCTCCCTTTATCTGCAATCCCACTCATGTAGGATCCCTATTCATCCTTCGTCTGAAAGAGGACATGCATCTTTCATCTGAACATCACATCAAATGGGCTGCAGGTCAAGGCACTACCCCATGCAGAGCAGGCAGATAGCACTGCACATTGACATCAGTTTTGAACAGAAATCCTAAGAAACATTTATTTGCTTGGTTCTCTCCCTCCTTATTTTGCTCTGACACATGCTTTTGCTGTATCTCTTTTTTCTTTCATACAGTCTTCATTAGTCCAACTTCTTCTCTTATGCAAAACCTGATGAAACATTCCCCAAGAAAGACTTAAGAGGCATTTACTATACAATTTGTCTTCCCCTTAAGAATCTTATTGATGTGGGTTGCTTTTTTTCTTTATTTTTTCATTCTATCTCTTTCTCTATTTTCTCACTGCAATTTGTGTATTTGTTTTGTAACATTGCTTTGTAAGTTACTTTGCTTCTCTAAAATCCATATTTTAACTTGGATTCTCCTTATTTCCCCTTAGCTGCCTTGGTTACAGCACATGTGTTCCTCATGAAAAAACAGACTGTCAGTGTTTTGTTAGGTTTGGTTCTGTATGGTTCATGTGGTTCAGGAAAGGAGAAAATAAAGGTGAAGAACCAGATCTGTAGTGGAAGAAGATAGGTTGTTTGGAGAAGCATTTTTCCACCATCCAATGTTTGCTAACCCAACCAGTTTCCTGTGACATCCTGCCAATACCTTTTGTGCCCAAATTTGTCACTTTGAAAACCTGGCAAGCCTGCTAGGGAAGGACAGAAAGGTGGACGTGAAGGTGTGGTGGGGAGGGCCAGCCTTTTCCACTAGTTTCTGCCATTGGCCATGCAAGATGAAAGACCCTGGTGTTTAGAACATGGGGGTTGTACCTGAAGGGAAAACCAAAATTCAAGCAGAGGAAGACACTTCCAGAGGCAGGTCTGCATACCGAAAACAGAAAACAGGTGTCAGATGATATTGATTCCTAGATGTCACTCTCTCACCCATGTATTCTTCCCATCTGAGCTCCACTCACATTAGGATGGGCCTGCATAATCTGTCTTCCATATGTTGCAAAGGGAAACTGTCTCTTCAATGGCAAAACCATATCAATTGTTCCCTGCCAGACCCCCTCCCCGTGGCTTGTGATGGATGGCCCCAGCAAGCAGCCTGCTCTGGGAGATACACACTTTGCTCACTGGAGATTGCAGCCTTTCTCCAAACCTTTCAGCAAGGTTTAACAAGTTCATATTTCTTACCCAGTTTTTGCTCACAGAACTCTGTCAGGAGTGGATAAATCAGGTTGGAGAGTTACAGAGAGGCATTATCTTGTCACTTGGGCTAAGTTTCTGGTAGGTACTTGGGAACCTGACTCCCACTCCCACTGCAATCAATAGCAGAGAAGTAGTGAGCTCTTTGGGACTCTGGGCCTTATTGGCCAAAGTAGATTTTTCTGCATAATAGTATTTTGCTGTTGCGTTTTTATGCTTCCTGTTGACTTCAATAGCGATTCAGTGGTTGTGTAGTGGTTGTGGAGTGGTCCCATGCTTTAGGAGGCAGGAAACTATTTTTCATCATCAATATTTCTTGTGAAATCACTACGTGCCTTTATCACTATCTTTTCAACTGAGGATGTCATTCAGTTTCCTGCTTAAAAATATAGTTTTAAAGATAAGTGATTTAAGTTACCACAGTTAGGGTCCCACAAAAAGTTCAGCAAAAGCTGAAATCCTGTACCAACATGTAACCTCTTGCATAAAGAGATTTTACATATTACAAAACCTTTCTTTGCCATTGCCTTGTGGAGCTGTAAACATCAGTTGCCACAGCAGCAGGAAAATGGCATCTCAGGTCAAAGCTCCTGAGCAACCTCAGCAACCCCAGCAGAGCTGAATAAGACAACACTGTGCCCATTGTCTGGGTGTCTATAACATAATCTTGTCTATAACATAATCTTACCCAAAGATGGTGTATTTGACCCTAACCCACAGTGAAGACAACAATGTTTGTGCAAAATCGAACACAAGGGGCACAGTGTGGCATGGAGGGGGACAGAAGGGTCAAGTGCTCTTCTTTCACAGGATCATCATGACCTTGCCCCTTCTCATTTCTCAGCATCCTTCCCTTTCTTTACCTGGCTTATTTTCTTGGTTGTTCTCCCTATCTCACTGAAACCTTTGTTTCTTTGATTGCTCCTTTTTTTAATATCCTACCATGCTCACTCAACACATCTAAGAATTTTGCACCTGTTGCTGTCTGCCCATGTCTTAAGAAAAAATGCTACCCCTTCCCATCAGAGTCTTTCCCCTGGGACTGGAACCTCCAATCAAACCAGGTGAAGCAGTTGCACCAGCAAGAACTACCAGAAAGTCATCATCCCTGGCTTCCTCCTCCCATAGAAGTACATTCAGGAGGGTAGGTGCTACTGCATCCTTGTCCAGCAGGTCTCAACAGTAGGCCCCTGAGTGTCACTCTCAAAGGAACAGGAACAGAAATAAGGCAGGAGCAGCAACCTGACAGCAACTTGACCAGGAACGGAAGCAAGGCTTGCTCCCCTGCCTGAGGTCCTGTGGGTAATGGTGGCAGGAATGAGGATGTGCTATCATCATCTGCGTTAGACTGCCAAAAAGGCAGTGTGGTGCTCCCAGGCACAGCCCACTGAGGGGCCCACAGCCTGGAAAGTAAAGGTTTATAGGATGGCTTCCCTCTGACAACTTCAAGCCAAGTGAGCAGCAGAGGCACTCTGTCTCTTGGGCTGCAGTAACTCTATTCCAAAGCCAACATGCTGAAACATGTACAGTCTTGATGTAGAGGCCTCAGCACAAGATTTTTTTATCTATTGGTTTTCTCTTTTCTGTGCCATGCTACTTGCAAACGTAGTTGTAAATATTTATAGAGGAAATGAAGCATTGGTGTGTGTGGAGCATGAATGACAGTGTGTCTGTACATGGGCATCAGACAGGGGAGAGCAGGAGGCAAACACTGCTGACTGTAGAACAAGTGAAAAGACTGAGATGTGCTGTGAGACCAAGACTACAGATAACACAAAGGAGTTGAAAAGCAGTGGACGGAGAGCTGTCTGTGCTGAGATCATTACACATGTGGAGCAACAATGGTGTGATACAGCTCTACTGTGCCCTAAGTCTTCCTTATCCATAGGCACACAACCCAAAAAGACAAAAATCACTTAATAATGTTTTAATCTTTTTTCTCCTTTTTTTTTTTCACTGAGTAAAATACAACAGAGTTTGTTTTTGTTTGCCATAGTGCAATCTTGTAACAACGTGTAATTCACAGGGCTGCGTCAATGCCAGAATTATCAAAAAGATGTGTTGGATGCAGAAATAAATCTAACGTAGCACCAGCTAGTTCAGCCACTAGTTACACGCACAACAAGAAGCCAGGCTAGTGGCTTAGCAGCCCAACTGCCTCCTTTCCCTCTCAAAGCAGCACAGGCATAAGGCAGAAAAAGATGAGGTGGGTGCTCTGTGTGCAGCTCCTGTCACTGTGGCATGAAGATGCAGCTGCCAGCAGGAGCATCTGAAGGTCTCTGTTCTCAGCATTTATGTGGCCAGGTGCAATTTTTCTAAAGAAAGGCAGTGGAAGACAGAAGGAGCAGGGTTACTGTTGCTGCAGGCTGTTAACACCTCCTGGACCAGTGCACATACTCCAGGTCATGTAACTTGGGTCCAAACAGGCTGCACAATCCTCCCTCTACTCTCAGCTCTGGTCCCTCCCATGATCCATGTGCATGACATGTTACATGCACAATAAATTTGACATGCCTACCTACCCTCTCCTTAGGGAACAAGGGGCACTGACTACACCCATAAGACTATTACTTTAAAACTGAGGAAGTGAAGGGGAGGTGGTGGGGGACTGCTTAGTTTTCTTTTTTTTAAGCACGAATGCTGAACCTGTGGGATTCACTGTATCACTGAGGTCAACAGTTTGTTGCTGTTCAGAAAGGGATTAGAGATTTATACGGATAATGAGAGCATATACAGTTTTATTAGACAGACTTGGAAAAAATACTTTGAGAAGAGATCTAAGTCCTTCTCATGTTTCAGGGAACAAGCCAAACATTAAGTGATAGAGGCTGGAAAGAAAAATACTGTATTTGGTAATCGTCTACTTCATCATTCCTTTCTGCCTTCTCTGATACAGCAGGCACTGAAAAATGACTGGACTTCAGATCACTCATCCTTCTCAGGTCACGCCACGGCTGTTCCTCAAGCAGGACAAAAGCAAGAGACTGGAGCTTTCAAACACAGCAGTACATGTGCACATACCCACCCAAACGGGGACACACAAGTATTCATTCCTACCCAGGCACGAATGCAGGTCTCTGAAAAAATAGGCACAGCATTTCCACATTTTTTACAGCAGGATGTTGTTCAGTTTGTGGTACGTTAATTACTATTTACGGGGCTGCTATAAAAATTAGTTACCTTTTTATAACAAAAGGCCCACAGCCAATATTTTATAGACAACACACAAAGAGTTTTGGAATTGATGATTTACAGATCAGGAAATAACACTTAATCAGCTTCCCTACCTTCCCAAGCGCGACTGTGCAGTTTTACACCACCTTGCTGTTTTCAACTCATAATTTATTGATGTTGATTGCTTGACATTTCACGACAGGATACACTTGTTCTGAGAGGTGCAGTCTGGGATTTATCCCAATGTGGCAGAGAGGTGTGGGTTATATTATTTTGCCCGCAAGTCAGCTGTATCGTATGTCCCAGCACATAGAGTGGTCTCTAGCATTTATGCCACACAACATAAAACCTGCTTTCACAGAGGGCGACCGCTTTCCCTGCACCACACACAGAGGGAGCACAAGAATGCAAAGCAAATACCTCATTTACACCATCCCCACAGCATGAAACGTGCATTGCCGTCCTGCCAAAACACCACTTCTGCTTACTGCCACTTACTTCTGTAACATCTTTCATCAGACGGTCTTACAGCTCTTTACCCCCATTAATCAATTAACTGCACACTGTCACCGTGATGTGGAAAGACAGGGGATTGCTGTAGGTAATTTATAGATAAGTAAATGGAGGCACTTCTTATGATCATATTCCATCTTAAGTGCTACAAATCACAGTCAGTTGATTAATGTCTGCAAACCACTTGGAGTGGCTTGCGCTTCATGCACCACTGCTGAAACACTGCTAAAGTGGGTTTGGGCCATTATGGAGTGAAAGATAGCTTGACGTGCTGCCACCAGCAGCGAGAGCAGGTGAGGACCTGCTCAGCATTATGCCTGATGGCTCTGCAGACCTGACAATAACACCATGCAGGAGGGAGGACCTGTTACCAGTGCTCTGCCCTCATTACTCTGCGCTAATCAGTAATCTACTCCCTTGCTGGAGGAGATATGGAAGAAAAAGAATTAAATAGAAGTCTACAGTGTATGACCCTGCAGACTGTCACCTACACGAAACACGGGGTTACAGTGTGATCATCCATACCTAGAGATCAGCTCTCCTAACCCAGGTTGTTTTACCTTGGGAGCTTCCAAAACACAGCTGGCAGCATCTTTTGGGAAATGGTCATTGTAAAGTGATGTCTGTAGCCCAAGTTAATCCAGAATGAAAACAAAAAATCCTTCTACTTCTTATGCAGGCACATATTAGGTTTTGCAGCCACACACTGTCCTCTGGGAAGAGTGTGATTATTCTTGAAGTAGGTGCAGCTTTGTATTCGTCTCTGTCATACACACTGACAAAAAAAGTCTAGGGTCACCTCTCATTCCTTTACCTGAAATTAATTTTTAAAGTGATACTGCTTCATGGCCAACCAAAAGATAAAGAGCCAAAGGGTAGCTTATTGATATATTTTGCTAACTATGTTTTTGAGAAAAGAGTTGTTTTTTCAACTTTTACTTCAATGACTTTTCATTTTACTAACTGAGTAAAAGGATTTTTTATTTTTTCCCTATTTGTTCTCTTCTTTTATTTCTATTTTTAATTTAAAATGATTTATTAAACTATTTCTTATTTGTTCACAAGTATTGCTTTAAGAGAAATGAATTAACACACATTTTTATGAAACAGTATGAAACGTTTTTCAGCAGTTTATGTGTTACAGCTGGCTGAATTGGAAAAAAACCACATCTGCAAACATGCCAGCAAGCCTCTATCCTATAATCCAGTCCCTCAGTTTGTCCAAACTTTCTAGTAGTTTTCCATCATATAGTAGTGCGCCAACTTTTTGTTTCTATAAATGCTTAACCCAGGGCACAAAGACACACAAGCATTTGTTACAACTTTTGTTTGAAAGTACTTAACACCTATTTAAACTCCACTTCACATGCTTGCACAAAGTAATTACTCACAGTTCATCTCATCATGAAAAGGAGACAATATAGGCAAGGAAAACAAAATACATGATAACATACAATCATAACTTTCTGGGAAAAATAAACCATGAATGTGCCTGAGCATAAAACAGATAAGAGAAAATCTTTAAGAGCTCTAAGTCATGAAGTGAAAATGTATGGCCCACTCAGTTCAGATTCTTGACAGCTTCACAGTGAATGACACCTTGATTTTTAACAAATTGTATCTATTTCGTTAGCTAAGATTTTCAGAGACATTGAGGTGGGAGCACAGGTCCAAAACCTGGTGAGCCTTCATAACTGGACAGAAAACAAAAGCTAATGAGGATGTTAAGTCAGCAACTAATATATCTACAGGAACCATTTAGTGAATGAAAAGAGGTGGTCTGCAAGGCTTTATGAAGAATGATAAACCTTTGTGTTACACAGCTGAGCGTGCAGTTTCTGGTGCCTCCACTTCAAAAGACCACTGGAAAAACTAAGAGCATCTACATGGCTTCTGTACTGATATAATGAATCTGTCTAAACTGATTAATGTTATGAAACTTGAGAAAGCGGTAGTAATAGTAATTCCCAGGTAAGATATTCCAATGTCTTGGAATACGTATATTCCAATATGTCTCACTGTAAGAGCCATAATCAATGTAGTTTATACAAAATAAAGAGCTGACTTGATTCACAAGCTCAGAGAGCTAAAGAGCACTGAGGCATCTAATTTGTCCTTGTGGTTATCACAAGACCTTGAAATTCAAACCTATGTGTTGCTCATTAACATACACGTGTAAAGACAGGAAGAGACAGAGACTCCCAACATAATTCCTGGTGATTTCTGATGACTATCTTTACTATCAAAATATGTGCCTGTATTTGTCTGGCTTCAGCTTGCTGTCATCAGTACTAATTATGCCTTCCTACGGTGGACCAAAACCCCTAGAGCAATTGGTGTTTGCTTTCCATGGAAGTATTTATGTAGTGTAATATATCTAACTATTCTATTCAAGACAAAAGAGCAATGAAGTCTCAAAGTTTCTCCATGTTTTCTGTAACTGAAGTTTCTATAGTGCCAAAAGAATTGTTGTGGATCTTCTCTGCTGTCTTGTCAATTTTGAAAATATTTTAAAATAGAGAACCTGGAATTGAATGAATTATCCCCATCCCATTTTCACTGAAGTGAAGTCTCCTCTCTTCCACACACTTTCACCCCTACCTAATGACTGATTTATTTCTTTCTGGCATCTGCACCAGATGGAGAGATGGAGAGATCATGCCGAATGCTTGTTTGCTAGTACCTTTAAACCTATAGAGTGTGCCAGGATACAAGCTCTTTTTCAAAACTATGCCTTGTTCTTCTACCTATAAAGCTGAATTTGGCCATATGTTAATTTAAAAAGAATAGTCCCAATTTGCCACCTAACCTATATTTATCAGTGATTCATTTTCACTCTCATTATTTCCAGTCTGTACCATTTCTTCCATGATCATTGGTCCCCAGCGAGATTCTAGCACAGACATAGACTAATTTCTGTGTCTTGAAGATGGATCTTCATATCTGAACTGTGTCTGAAGGGATACTCCATACCATATAACATCATGCTCAGCAACAAAAACTGGGGTAGGTGAAGAGGTTGGGGAGTGGCTGTTGTCTTCTGAGGTGGCTGTTGCCTGGAGACCTGCTTGTGGGTGGTAGTGAGTGATTGCCTTTGTAACACTTCTTTTGTTTTCTCTTTCACCTATTAAGCTTTTTAAAATTATTAATATTTTTTATTTTGGCTCCTGAATTTTCTCTTTTTTGCTTTCTATTCCCTTTTCCATTCCTCTGGGAGGGGGGAATCAGCAGGTGGCTTTGGGGATACTTGTGGGGGGGTCAGCCCACAAAAATGCTAGATTAAATACCTTTTGTGATGAAAAATCTATTACACCTATGCTTTGAAATGCTATTGATATACAACTGCTGGCTGTGTGAAACCCTAAATGCATGTCCCAAATTGAGATCTTCATAACAATGTACTGATAAACTCTGTTATATCACTCCTGTTAATTGCATTGACTGGACTACTCAAGAGTTTATTGTATAACAGTTCTGTTCACTTAAAAGCCTCCATCTTAAACTTTACCTCTCTCCCTGACAGGGAGGAATCAAGGGCTTCAAACAGTGTGGGAGAGATGTCTGATATTAATTAATCCAGCAAATGAAACAAAATCCAGTGACTGTAACTTGAATTTAAGCTAGAGGCAACATGCAATATTTGACCTTTGGAATGAGCATAGGGTGCAGAAAACTCTCAGCTCCTTAAGTCTTTAAGTTCCTCCTGGACTTCTTTCAAAAGTATATGACAAAGTTCAGATGTGATCCATGGAGCAAATAAACAATTCAGCCCTCTCAGGGACTTGCTTGGATGGTCCCCTCTCCTGAGTATGCAGTAAACTGCTGGTTGTTGCCTACTCTAGGTGGACAGAATGACTCTTCCATCACTTAATGGGCACCCTGAACCTCATGACAAGGACTTTTGTCTCATCAAGAGGTTGATGTGAGAGAATCCAGTGGTCCTCAGGGAAGAAGTCACCTGTGAAAAACCTGCATCATTTCCTCTTGTGGCAAAAGTCTGTTCCCAGTCTGCAGCAGCAGAAGTTACTGCTGAAGTTCTGTGGTCAGAGCTATGCAGTGTTTTGTGCAGGGCTGGCACTCTGACTTTGAAGCTGATGAATCCACTGAAGGAAGACTAAAAGAAGAAACATGTCTGATTTGATTCTGCTGCAGCAAAAGCACCAGAAATCCCTTCAAAGACCACAGGGAGAAAATAGCATTGCTAAAGGTGACTTACATGGATATGAGTGAAAGCAATGGGATATATTGAAGCAAATGAGATGTGATTGCCATCATGCCGTGAAGGTCTGTCAAGTAGTGATCTAATCTTCTATGGGAAGAGTAGGAACTCAACTGCTGTGGGCTAGTTAACTTACAAAACACCAGAAACCACCTGAGAACCTGCCCCTCAGAGTCTGTAATGAGGACTTGCCATCCAAAGTCTTGCTTGCTTCTCATTAAGGATCTCAGAAGAATGACAGAATGTTAGGAGTTGGAAGGGACCTCAAAAGATCATCCAGTCCAACCCCCCTGCCAGAGCAGGATCACCCAGACTAGGTCACACAGGAACGCGTCCAGGCAGGTTTTGAATGTCTCCAGGGAAGGAGACTCCACAACCTCTCTGGGCAGCCTGTTCCAGTGCTCTGTCACCCTCACAGTGAAAAAGCTTTTCCTTATGATCAGATTGAACCTCCTATGCACCAGCTTGCTCCCATTTCCCCTTGTCCTATGATTTGACATCAGAAGAAGCATGCCTCAGGTCCTTCCCACCACTTGGCATGGTGGCAGGAACACTCCTTCCCTGAGACCTAGGTCTGTTTGCTCCCAGCCAGTGAGTGGGTCCCTCTTCAGTCACCCTTGCACATGTGCACTTCATTGTACTAAAGCTATGTAACAGTGCTGGCTTGATTTATGAGGGCTGCATTTCTTCCAGTGATCCCTGCCGGTACAGGACTCACTACTTCCCTTTTATGTGTCTGTGTCAGAGGGCAACTGGCAACCAGCTGTTGTAAACTGATTTCAAAAAAACCAACAAAACCCTTTATTATCATCATGATGTTATTTCAAGGCCCATATCTGCCTATAGTCTCTGTGAGGAAGGCAATGGAGAGTATGGCTGAAGGCTAACTTTATCACTGGTGTGAAGAAATTAAAATTAAATAATGAGATTTCCCACTTGGACAAGTCACTGGAGTTAGTGAACCGAAACACATTCCCTAGGAATCCCACTGCAAAGCAACACTGATTCAGACTGAGGGTGTGTTTTCCCAGTAAAGTTTATACTCAGAGACCATTCAATATACATATTTCTCCCTCCTAGGTGTCTGTTAATAAGAGGTTATCAAAAGCTCAGAAACAATAATTACACTAATAGCATCTTTTTGTTGAAAGGAAATATCCCCTTATACATCTAATTCAATGCATTGTGCTGTTGTACACTGTGCAGATGCAGCAGTGGTGGTAAGAGGTGGATGATGCTCAGCATCAGGGATGGCTCCAGAAGCACTCTGCCTTCTTCCCTTGCCAGGCAAACACAAGGCTCCAGACACTCCTCAGGTGGACCTATAGCCTTTGTCCTCTTCCTGTACACCCACCTTGGTGCCTCTCCAGGACTGTCCCTCATTCAAAGAATTTTGGTTTCCAGCTGTGCCAGAACTACTGGGGTAGAGAGAGACACCAGCAAATGGTCCAAGCATTACAGAAATGCATTGGAGAGAAGTGGCCAAACCATCAGTCCGAATGTTCTGGCCTCAAATGAACTTTGTAGAAATGTATATCTAGAAATCCAGACATAGAGATTACAGAACACCCTTCAGTCTACTTTACAGAGTAAAAAGGCTTTGTAATTGCAGTATCCATCCTCTTGAGCATGTCAGTCCCTTCCTAAGACCTGCTGCACTGAAAGGACA
>NW_010164132.1:30802-46937 GCF_000695765.1 Mesitornis unicolor
CAACCAAATTTGAAGGAAAGTTTAATGGCTCTTCCTTACATTTTTTTTAGTTGCCATCTGACTAATGGAGAAAGGGCCACAGTTTTTTCAGTAATGGAAAGGCATAGGAAGGAGCTGAGGATATTAAGGTCAGATGGAGGGAATAGAGGAAGATCTAGGAGAAGCCAGGAGGAACAGATGTACTGCCAAGGGAGTGATGGGGAGTTGGCTTCTTGCAGCAGCAGAATAAGAGAAGAGCTGCAGGGCTGAAGGGCACAAGTCCATAGGGAACCAGGCTTTGTGAGTGCAATGGCTTATGGATTCTACCAAAACTCTGTAAAATCAGTTTGCTGAAAAAATTTACCTTTGCCTCTCAGTGAAGTACGCATGGGGCATTTTTGAGAAGTGCTGTGTCGCTGTAGCATAAGTGAGGAAGAACAGGACAACTGAAGTGACAGGCAATTGAATTGAGACAGGCTGCAGTAATTACCCAGGTTCCCATGGTCACAGTCATCAGGGCTAATGCTTTGCATGCAAGCAGAGCTGGGGGCTCTTGCAACCACCTTTATACCCCAGCTGAGAGAAATCATACGGGAGCTGAACAAACCTCCTGTATCTTCCTTCCCTGTGGAAGGAAGGCACCCAAAGCCAAACAGCAAACCCATCTCCTTTATGCCACCCAGCTCCCTGTTCCTCCCAAGCTGTCCACGTCTGTCCCCTCCACTCTTGCCTCCTCCTGCCTCAGCTCATGCAAGGTGACAGCCTGTCTCAGGAAGGTATTTATTTTTGCATTATTGGTTAGCTTTGTTTTACCTCCTAAGTAAACCTTCCAGTATTTATAGCCTTGCCTCCGTGCTTGTAGTATATATTAGCCTTTTATGCCTTCTCTGTCACCTGTTGAAATGAGAACTCAGGGTCTTTGGGCCTCTGCGGCCCTTCCCTTACATTAACTTAAATCACACCAGATGTGGGCCCTTACTGCAGAGGAAGACTAATTGATTTCGCCAGTCACAATATGCCTATTGTTTTTTAACACAAATAAACACTGTGGTGTGGGGAGTTTGGCTTTTTTTTTAAAAAGGATTTTTTTTTCTTTGCCACAAGAGCCAAAGGTTATTCAATTAAAGGACTCCAGAAAGTGTGCCTAATAATCCATGGGCAGGGTATTTCTACAGTAAAAAGGCACGGGGATAAAAAAAAAAGAAGAAGAAGAAAAAAATAATCTCCACGCTACCCTGAGAACAGCGGCCTCACCGGGGCCAGCCATAACTGTGATGGATGGCTGGTGTGTGTAAGACGTTATTATTTGTTATGTGAGTGGGGGGAGATGGCAGGCGCATTGGGTAGTACACCTGCTGGGCTCCGAGAAGCAAGAACAGCTGTGTGCATTGATTTAGACGCTTGCTACTTGGGGCTCCAGGAACGAATCAAGCGACAGCTCATAAAAAAAGAGGGTTTTATGATTTTTCCCCCCTTCTTTCTGCAAACAAACGGCCACATCATATGTTTTCCTAACGCTGCCATAACTCAAAATTAAATCCCAGCCCAAGGTGTCAGGCTGGTACCATGTCAGAATTGTAACGGCTTATTTTAAAGGTCGTTATAGATGTACCAGGGAAACACTGGGGGTTTCTGCACAAAGGTACCATTTCGTTTTGCTGCAGCTCAGGCACTTAAGGGCAATTAGCTCCACTGTTAAAAAATGAGCTGAGAGTGTTTTAACTGGTGATTTTATGCTAATAACAACTACTAATTCATATTGTTAAAAGAGAAAGTGCAGGCTGCCAAAGCTGCTTCAAGCAGCACACTGTATGGCCCCAAAGGTTCTCGTTGTCCCAGGGTACGTCCCCCACCAGAAGGTGTGCTGCACATTGAGCCCTGTGTCACAGGGTCAGCAAACCTCTTCCAGAGAAAAGGAGACCAAAGCCTGAGCACAAACGCTGAAACAGGGACAACCAAGACCCCTTTCTCCATCCTGCACTCCTGCACACCTCTGTGTTGGCTCTGGGCTGTGGATGCTGCTGGATCTCATTACTCAACACCAGGGAAAAATCACTGTCCTTCCAAAACATCATGCAAGGCTGAGGTCTTAGCGTTACTAGTCCATGCTCACCAGCTCTCATGCACAAGGGTGCCTGGGAGAGCACAGTAGTTACTCCCTCAGGGACACACCTGCAGTCCCATGAGCAGCTGGGGGTCATATGAAGTGCCACCAAGGCAATCTCAGAAAGTCACTTGGCTGCTGCCTCTGGACTACAAGTATTGCTTTCTTGGCTGCGCTGGCAGTGCTTGGAAGCAAGAATAAAACCTTGCCATAAACTGTGCATCTGTACTGAGCGGGTATGGCTCTGACATGCAAAGGAAAAATATCTGCATGAGCTCTCTTTACACAGATGCTCTCCAGGACAGAAACATACTTTAAGCAGTGCCCTAACATCCGTTCCTCCAGATGGGTGCAGAAGACAACATCAGAGAGGAGCTGCTCCCGTTCATAGCTTTTCAGATGTTCTTTTTCCCTCCTTAGCTCTGTACTGATGCAAAAGATCCTAGACCTAAAATCATGCATTTTACTCAGTGCATTATGCTTGCGATGCAGAACTAGTATTTGGCCACTTGTGCAAAAATGTGTGCTACAAATGGGCACAAACACTTAAATAAGGAGAGCCTTATAAGAAGACTAGACCACATGGCTGGGTTATCCAGGAAAATGCAATTAGTTTTGCTTATCTTAAAGAGGGAAGGAGATAATCAGCTTTCAGAATTGGTGGAAAGTTGATCTATTCCCACTAACAGCCAAACAATAAGGTGCAAAGCCATAAAAATGATAAAAATTAAATTAATCTGAACACTGTAATATTATCTGGTCTGTCAGACTTTCAGCCTTGCCTTTCAATTATGAGAACGACAACAGTGAAAAAGAACAAATGTCTTCACAAACACAAAATTGCACTATGGAGGCTATTTACGAAGCCTCTTCTCTTCATGGCTTTGATATGGCAGTCAGCAAATTGAAAATTTGAACCAGAATAGGAACAGAATAGAACATACTCTAAGAAATAGAAAATTTTATCACTTTCAGAATGAAATTCTGAAAACAAACCCGATAGATTCCTCCCTTACATAGATGCAGATGTACATGCCAAAGCTGCCACAGAGCAGCAAAAAGCCTCAGAGACCTTTACAAGCAGCGGGTTAACCTTTCCTGCTCCTTCTCGGTCCAACCTGACATATTCTTAGGTCATTTGGCTGTAGCAGATGCACTGCTTGGAGGTACCCTCACTCCCCAGGCAGAAGGCAATGCTGTTTTTTATAATCTCTGAGGATCTTCCTGTAGTGCTCAGCACTTCCCATCCAAGCTCTTTTGACCTCTACCCTAGCCAGAAACATACTGGCTATTCCTCAGAAACAAATGGGCCGGGTAGCACACCTGAACCTGGCTCTGCAGAGGCTGCTTCTGGTGCAGCTGCTTCTCCCTGCTGCCAGCAGCTGCTCAGGTAACATCTGTGGGAGTAGAACTGGAAGATGCTCTCTATTGTCTCTCTCTGTGCTCTTGTTGTTGTAGCCCAGCAGTGGTCCTCAGGATCCACAATCAATGAATTAAGGATGCTAGAGAGTGCATCCCTTACTAGTCCTCTTATTCCATTTTACAGACCTGCTATTCATAAATTTGCCAAAATCCTGAATTCTGTCTGTCTCTCAACCTCCTGTGGCAACACATGCCAAAAGTTTACATTTATTGTGTCAAAAAAGTACTTTCTTTTATCCATTTTAAAACTGCCAGCTATTAGTTCCATCATGTGTCACTGCAGGTTTTAGTGTAACAGTTCTCAATTCACCTTACATGATTTTGTGGTGTACTGAGCAAGGGAAAATAACATAGCAGCTTGCATGGCAATACAAAAATATGCCAGGTTACTATTTAGATACAGATTTCAAACATCAGTCAATCGTTATCAGGGAGAATTGTGTCATTTGGATAACAAATGCAACTCAACATAGCAAACACCTGTATTTGACTGTAGATTAAAACATTGAGCCACAAGAGAAGCAGAAACATGTCTGAACCTTGGGGGCTCAGAATTGTCTCTTTCTCCTTCATAGAAACAGAGAAATAGTCATAGTACACTGGTGCAATACATCACTTGCTCTGTTGTTAAATAACTTTTTTTAAAAAGCTGTTTTAAATTGTCATAACTTCATTGTCTTTGATAGTATAGTGACACTTTCCAATAAATTTATGTTTTTAAAAGGTTAAAGAAGAAAAAAAGATTTAAGGCACAAGGCCCACTGTGGTCCTGTGAAACTCAATGTGTTTTCTCACAAGCTCAATACTTTTTTTTCTAACTTCCCTAAAAACAGGCACTAGAATAAAACATGAAAGCATTACCTTAGACTCTTTAAGAATGGGGAGTTTTCTTTTTTGTGTACCTGTATAAAAGTGCTAAGAAATCTGTACTTTTCCTGAAAAATTCCCCCAGATAGAGAGTATCTGTGAAGTGTGGTTATCCTTATTTCTTCTAATATTCTTCTAATGCTTTTCCAATTCTCTTATCCAATCTAACAACAGGCAGATGTATCTCTCCCTAATTATTTTCTGCACTGTGCAGGACTGATGGAAGAGCTGAGGTTGAAAGACAGAATGTCACACTTTAGGGCACTGTCAACATTTTTTTTTAATTGTGCTAAGTGAATATCCTTATGCACCTCTAGCAGTAATCTGCTAGGAATCCCACTTCTCAATATTTATACGTTAAATCCCTGTATATGTATTTTATCTTTTTGCTTTCTTAGACACCTCTGACTTTTCACCTCCCTGGTGAGGGAGTGGAATTGCAGCGGCAATGAGAAACAACTGATGCAACTCAAACAACTAAAAAATCTAGAAGTATGTGAAGCATTATTTTTTTCACTACCAAGATGAAGTGAGGAACAAAGGGTAACAAATTACTCTCTTAGAGAAACCATCTCTAAGTCCTGAGCTTACCAGTTACTCAAGCAATGAAACTGTCCTTTCTCATATGAATTTGGACCTGAGATATGTTATTCTATATAATTTACATTGGTAATTGGTATGGTTTTTATTCTATTGATTTTAGATTCCAAGAATCAACCTATGCAGCCAGATGGCTAACACCATCTTATTGCATAAATAGGGAAAAAGTGCCTTAATATTTTAAGTCATCATAAAGCTGATACCATGTTAATTTACAGAAGCTGAGAATGTGTCTCATTATGATTGTTATGGAGAACAAGCTCATTCAGAGTCTACTGTCCATTTAAGTTCAGAAAAGTGCAACAAGTACTCATCTTAAGCTTCTAAGAGTAACAACAATATCCCAAAGCATGTCTGAACAGTGGAACTAATTCATAAACACAGCAATACTTTTCTAGAAAGCAATCCAATAGATTTTACTATTTGTTTGTATTAAAACTGATCAGGTTATTTTGTCCAAACTATTCTATGTTTGGTTTTGCAGTGAAGAAATTATAGAAGCATAAATAAAATGTTAGCCTTTAAAAACACTGAAATGCAATAAGTTTCCAGCATGTTCAAAACAAATAACTTCAAAGAAAGCAGAATTACAGAAGATATGCACTATACTGCGCATATAACAGTCACAACCTAAATATTATTCTATGCACAAATAAAATTGCTATATACATGTTAAACAAAACAGTTGCTACCTGCATCTCCTGAAGGACATGCTTCTCTATTGTTAGAGGCTCTAGGAAGTATTTTATGAAATACTATGCCCCTTTGAAATGGTGTAGAGCAGAGTGAAAATTCCCCAGTCCTATTGGAGTAAAACTAGAAAATGAGATGGTATCAGAGGTAAAATTTGACTGAATATTTGAGCTAATGTTTTAATTTTAGCAAATAGCTCTGCAAAATCTTCAATGGTCCCACTTTTTTTTAGGACTAGACATTTTCAAGTAATAGGAACAAAATTGACAATAATTAATGAATATTTTTTGCCCAGAAGTAGGCAGGAGATGTGTTTTACGTCTAAATTGAGCGAGGACGTTTCCAGTCACCCTACTTCATTGATTCTCCACTTCAAGAGGAGAATGTTATCTTCTCAGCTTCCGATATCTTCTTCTGGCACTCTTGTTCTAATATCTCAAGGTTTCTTGGAAGCTTCCTATTTACCTTGTAACCCTACCCTGTCTCTTTTTAAGATGTAAAATCTGATAGGATCATAACACACAGGAGAATTTTTTTGTTTTTAAAAAGATGTACTGGTTACCTCCTTCCCCTTTCAGGGCTTGCATAGGGGCAAGCTGCCAATGTTTGACATGTTCCAGATGGATATATAGAATGGCAGCACAGGTCAGTGGTGCCTTGTTCTGTGGTTAGACCTCAACACAGGAGGATAGGAAACAATGGGGGAAAAGTAGAATATTTCAGGCAAAGTGTCCTAGTTTCGGAAAGGGCCACAGGCTTTTTGTACATTTACAAGCACTTTCTCACATTATGAGCTGACGGGTTTCTACTGAAGCCCTTGTCAGTCAATCTTTCTCTGTATATTTCTCCCTGGTGTTCTGTTAAAGCTAAATAAAACCTATTTGCCTCTGCTTTCCTCCTCTTGTTGATGTATGTAAAGTTATCAGCTTCTTGCAGGTGTCTGCTTCTTGCATTTGTAATGACAGTTTAACAAAAAAATCAACTAAACCTGAGGCCACAAAAAGCTTTCACAAAAGGGGTCAAAAGGGTTTCCTCTTCTGCTAAAGGTCTGCTACATTATTAGCAGTGCTGTGCTAGAGATATTTACCTGTTGGTTGCTTTTCAATTGATTCAACATGTGGCTACAGGGAGGTTGGAGTCTTCAGATTAAACCCACTTCAAAAAAAAATTTTGGGATAATTCCAGGGGGAAAAAAGTCTGCTCATCCTGCTTTGGCTCCATCATGACTTTTCTCTCTGTTTTTAAGTTTAAAAGAATTGAAAGAAAACAAGCAAACAACAAATAGAGAAAAAAAATCCCAAACAATTAGGATTTTGACATCTAAGAAAACCAATGTTGGATGAGGTCATCTCATCACAGCCCATAAAGCTATTTCTTCCTCCCTTTGTAATACACATGTTCCAGTCCAAGTTCCTCCTTAGTCTTTTTGTGGCTAAAGTGAACTAAACATCTCAGGCAAAATATGTGTCTGATTTATTGGTTGTCTAGGAGAATTAATGCTACAAATGCAATAATGTCTAATTTAAATTCAAAAGGAAAAACAAATCCCAAAAGCATAGACCTCCCCATGAAAGAATTAAGGAACTGATTCATGGTTTATAAAGCCAGAGCAGAGCTGCCCGCACATTGATCCTGACCTCCAGAATAGCACAGGCCAGACCATTTCTTCCCTGAATTACTTCATTTTGGAAGTAAGGCACATCTTTAAGAGAAGCAGTCAATCTTAATTTTCAAATTACCAGTGATAGAGAACCTTGCATAGCCACCAGGTCTGTTCTTTTGGTGATTAGCTGTCCCTATCTGGTAAAAACATGTGTGCCTTGTTTTAGGTCTGAAGTTACGATATTTTTATTTCCAGTCAATGGATCCTGCAGTGCCTTTCTGCAGTAGATATAAACCAAAACAAAACTAAACAAACCCCAAACAAAACAATGTTCTCAGTGCAGGCAGATATGGACAGTCATCCTTATAACATTCTTTAAGAGACTGAGCTCTTTTGGAGTCTTTTACTCCAGTATAGGTTTTCTAGCCTTTTAATTATCCTCTTGATTCTTCTATGAGACTTTTCTTGCTATTCACTATCCAGCCGGGATTGTGGACAGCAGTGATATAGATGTTTTGGCCACATTGCCACCAAATACCATACCTGTATTCATTTTTCACCTTTCTAATTCACCTCTGCAACTCTTTTCTGGAGATCCTCAGGGAGCTCCTATTTGTCTGCGTACCAACTGTGGTCCCCAGCACCCTGCGGTGTACACATACAGTGTATTCTGTCAGTATGGCCTGGTTTCTTTTTTCCTAACGAATGCTTTTACTTCCTAATGTGTTGCTTGCATCTATTTCACCAGGCAATCTGGTCTGCATCAGTGTTTTTCTTCTTACCTCCGCCCTCTTTTTTTTTTTTTTTTTTTGCACTCCATAATCTTTGTGTCATATCCAGTCTTTGACAGTGGTAACCACGTATTTTTTCTGGTCATTGATGATAATATGAAATTGTTTAATTCTGAAAACTGGCCAATACAGGGCTCCACGTAAAACACACCTATTTAATAAAGATTCCAGATTTATAGTATTGCTTTCCAATTTATCAATTAATTTTTAAAACATTTAGCAATTTAGCATATACTACATTAATTTTTATTTTGCCAGTTTCTGAATGAAAACACATAGTGACACCAAATCAAATTCCTTATTGAAGGCTATTCTATTGGCATATTAATCTTTATGCACTATAGTTCGAACTTCATCTCCCCTACATCTCAAGCTACTTGGACAATATTTATTTTACATAAACCCACTTTGAACATACTAATTTTTGACTGCAGAAGCTCTATCTCAGCCTCCACTATTTTGCCTGCCAGTTTTAGGCAGGCATCTGATTAACTCAATCACCCTACTTTCCCTTTATAAGCAGTGTTGCCAGAAAGCTTTTACACAGATACATACATATTTTACATTTTAAAGACTGCCAAAGTTTACAGCCCTGTTCTTGAAGTCCAAAATTCTCCCTTTCATCTTCAAGGCTCTTTATTATGGTCCTTTGGCCAAGGAGGGCTTTTTGCAACATTTCCATCTTCCATGCAGAGCACAAAGCTTCAGCAATCTGGAACATCTGTATTGGTGTTTTAGTGCCAGCATGTGCTGTGAGTAAAGTGACTAGATGGACATCCATCCAGACAGACATCCATTCCTCTGTTTGCATTTATAAAGTGCATTTCATGCATGCAAAAGAATGGAGAGTTAAAATGTGGGTCTAGAAAATAACTGAATGAGTAGAAACATGGACAGACAGCAACACATAGTGTCTAACTGCATCTTTAGCTATCCTCCTTTTCTCACATGTGCAAGGATAAGGGAGTCCATCCTAACAGCTTTGTAAGGGAATGAAGATCTTCATTTTGATTAAATAATGTAACTTGTAAGTATTCTACCATTGATACAGAACAGATAGACCATGTCTGATCTGCAGGCACTGTTTTTGTGCCACGTCTCTTACCTCCAACATATGAGCTTTATCCTTAGGATACAAAAGAACAAATATCCATTGCAGCCAAGAGTTTTAAAAGAACTGGCTAAGGAGTATTCTGAGCCACTGACAAAGCTTTTAAATAAATCTTATATTCGTGAGGATGTTCCACAGAACTGGAGAAAAAAAGCCAGTCTCATGCCAGTAATTATAAATGATCAACAGGAAGCTATAATCCCCTAGAAACTTGGCTTAGAAGCCCATGGTCTGAGGCAGGTGGAGAGGAAAGATTGGAAGAGATGCACTTAGAGAGAGATAAGAAGTAGTACATTTCCCAGTGGTATATCTAACATCTCCCTGTAGTATTTTCTCTTCTCTTCTCTTTGACTGAAAAGTGGAAAATATCCTTAGCTAATCATTTCTGGAAGAAATGGAAGACTCAGAGTTCAACATATGGAGAAGCCCTTTGGTTCCAACAGTCTACTTTTCATGTACACATCTGAAGCTGCCAGACACATGCTTCCATCACATCTGAAGTATTTCTTCTCACCGCTGGTCTTCCTTTTCTTTTTCTTCCCCTGAGACTGGGCTGTGGAGGGAATACTCCATTACAGAGAGTGGATGTTTTGTTTGCCTCACACTTTTTATTTACTCCAATTTGTTGCATATAATAAAGTATCTTATTTAATTTGCCCTGGAGAGTGCTTACCAGATATCAAATATCATAGTTAATTTGATGTGAGACTTTAATCTTAAACCACCTGCTTTGACCCTGCTTAGGCTAAACTGTAAAAGGCATTAGTCTCAGTGCAGAAGTGGGTATTTTTGGAAGCCACAAGAAAAATGTCAGTTTTCAAGTTACACAACATATGGCACTTCTGAATTGTTGAATTTGTTTTAAAGAAATGTTGGTTTTGTGCTTTCATAACTGAAGAACATCTGAATTTTGCCAGTTGAAACTTCCCAGGTGTTTACTTCATGATGTTCTCACATTGCAAATAAACAAGTTAAAAGAATGGAAGCATAATCCATTTAACACACTTCTGTGCACATTCATATTTACAAAACCATTTGAGCTGAAAAGAGGAGACTATACTCTTAGGGCTACTAGGCACCTCCATGTTATCGGTGACAATTTGTTCCAATATTCAGACCTTGTGTATGAGAAATTAAAATCTGAGGAGGTACATTACAAAATCAGCATAATTCAGGAATTTTTAGCTGCTGCTCCCATTTGGTTAAGGCTGGCCCCACTGCTGTTCTAAGCAGACTGTGACACTTCTTGGCATGGAGTTTCAGACTGGTGAATGGAAAGCCGATAGCTAATAGGTCTCACAGATTTAATCATGAATCATGTACTTGGTTTTGTTCAGTAATTTCTCTCTAGCATGACTGAATAGTAGAGAAATTTAAGCAGTAATAGTTCAAATTGAAAAGGGTTTTGATTCTTCTTGTGTTTGCATGGCAGTTCTCAATAAATATTTCAACTGTATCTGGATAATCAGTGCATTAATCTTCACTCCAATGATCCATCTGTTTCACATTTTCATCTGTGACAGCAGTCAACATACAGGCTCATTAGGCAAAACTTGCCAAATACATAAACAATAACCTAAGGAAAACTTTTTCCTATCTTTGTTTGTTTAGGAAATGAACTTACATTTTAAAATAGCAAGGTACACATTCATTACCTGCTTTAATTTATTTGTATATTATTTTTGGCACATTGTTTGCCTATGTAGCTTGGCACCATGGTTGTTACGCACTAAGCAGTGCCCATAACAGAACTACCTGCACTGATATTCACAGTTTTGTTATATGGATAACATGGATTTACAGCTACAAGGATGTCAGCTGATTTCTTATGTCATGCACAGCTTTCTTCCAGTGTCGAATTCATCTAATTCACTGACAATTCAATGGCCATGGGTGTAAGGAGTATTCAATGCCCGTTCTTCATTTTCTATCCCTTTCTTAGCAGAACTCCTGCCCACAGCAGGGAAGAGCTGGATTTTCATACCTGGTATCCTTGGGGTTGTTGTTCCCCTGGAAGGAGCAGCTGGATGTGATGCAACAGATGTGCGGAAGCTTCCTAGGTGGTGAAAGGTGTGTTTTGCCTCGATGGTGTAGGGAGGCTGAGGCTGCAGCTTCCACCAGTGATGGGCTCCACCAGGAAGGCAGGCTGGAACAACCACGCCTTCACAGGCAGTTCCTTTCATTCTGGCAGAAGCTGAACATGCTGAAAATCTGCCAGGAATTACCCACATTAAGATTATAAATAACTGAAAAAAGAGATGAGGAAATGGCAGGAGCATAAAAATCTGGTGCCTCCCTTTGTGATTTGCAAAGCAACACCCGAAATCCAGCTGATAACACAAAGAAGATCCTTAGCTTTGGCTTGCCAGAAACAGGGACTGGAATCAGCAACTTGAATTATGTGAAATCCTGCAGAAGCTGGCACCACTAAAAAGAAGAGAAATTTCAAGTAAATAAGGTGAAGTGGGTAGGCTTAGAGCACATGTACAAAATTTCATTATTGTTAAACAAGGGAGCCAAGGACAGCTTTTCATTTCTAGCTCCCTGCAAGATTGATTTGGCCTGTGTTAAGTGAGGGACTTCAGTCTTTTGTAGCCACCTGGAGCAAGGGACAGGCAAAGGCCAAGGTATTTCTCTGTCCAGGTGGCCCTCATAAATATCTCGGTGGAATTTATTTTCTTTCATTTACTTTGGCATTGCTTGGGCACTGCTTGATTAAGGGGCGGTGTGTAGGAACTGACATGCCCAGAGATAGACAGCCACATCTGCTAACCATTTGGATTAATTATTACACCTGTACCATAAAACACATGTTAATAAAGGGCTGGTGAACAGGTTCAGGTTGCAGTTTTAAAAAGAATGCTAGCCATATACGAAAGCAAGCCAAATCTTTTGCTGATAAGAGGCTGCAGGCTCCAACCATGTATAAGGAAGAGACAATGTCAGATACACACAAAAAATAAATCACACACAGAAGGAAAGTGTGTATCCTGACAAACTACGCCTTTGTAGTCTATTGGCTAGAAGGTGAACAACAGTGCACATTCTTTCTTTCCTTCTTTCTTTGCTGTTAGATGTAAAAGGAAAAAAATCATTAATCACTCTGCAGGATACAGCACTTAAATGGGTAAAGTTGCTGAAGGGGTCTGGTTAGCATCAGCCGATTTTTCATTTCCTTTCAGTGGGGACAGTGTGGTGCTCTGCAATCCCTGGAGCCCAGGAGCATGAATGCAGGTATTGAATTTTCAGGAGGAGACAATAAGACCAAGCACGTGAGATACAATCATATTTAAATTAATTCAGGTAGTTCAGCTGAAGACCTAAACCCTCTGCCTTCTCTGGGAGGCATACCTGGGAGGGTTTTACTGGGCTGGCATTAATCATTAATCATACAAGCCTTGTGTCAGTTGTGATGGAACACAATGGAGCTCTATATTTATTATTTCTTCCACTGAAAAGGTTTACCACATTCTTTCTGCCTGTGGAAAATCATTTTGCCGAAAAAGCTCTTCAAACAGCCTGTGCCAGGTTTTCACAGCCCTTTATTCTGAGATTCCCTGCAGTTGAAACGAAGCGTATGTGAGCCCTGCGCCTGGTGCCAATTCTACATTATTTGTTAGATATCTCCTGACCAAAACCAGCCTCCATCATGATGTGCAGATGGGCCTAAAGGGAAGAGAGAGCATAGGTTTATTGTGAGGACACCTGCAGTCTTCCTTTTGGGCTTCATCTGTAGTTGATGCTGGTCTTTATCTGTTATCTTTGGGGGTTTCTTTGATGTACCATTACTCATTACTGTAAATATCACCAAGGAAGGGGCATATCATGACGCTCTGATGCCCAGCATCACTGGGCAATGATGTGCTTAAGGAAATCTTTCCAAAAGGAGGAAGCCAGAGCATGCACCTGTCCTTCAAACCTGCTCAAATAGTACTTGGTAGAAAAACGCAACATTTCAATACATTTAGTCCTGACCTTTGCAATTCCTCTGAGAAGCCATGTGATCCAGATGAAAGCTGAGTTCTGTGCTGTGCTACCGTACCCTGCAGAAGCCATGGGATCAGCTGGAGAGCAGCTGGACACTTGACAGGTTGACCATGGGTTATGAATATCACTGCCAGGTTTAAGGATCTCCAGTCACCAGTCTGTTTCAAGCCCATGTCTTCTCTGGGAGGATGGATTAATGAATAGCATGGCTGCTGGATTACTTCTAATCCTTTGCTTTTAGACCTTATTGTACCATGGAGACAGCAAAGGTGTCTGTAGAGGATGCTTCAGCTGAACACTTCCTAGGCTGACTTTGATACCAAGAGACTGCTAAAAGACTGGCAGGTCAGCCACACAGAAGAAACTTTCCTCCAGGGAAATGCAACTTTTCAAGGAAGCTGAGGCTTTCGTATCATCACAACCCCAGTTCCAATGTCTGCTAAAATGCCTGCAGCCAGGGGCAGTTCACAGGACCTTGTAAACCTAGCTATGGGATGGACAGGCAGTCTGGTTAGCCACAAAATGAAGGATGATCTTTCAAGTGGATTTTTCATTAATCAGGACAAAAAGATGAAGTTAAATGAAGTTTAATGTCTGCCTTACCTGCCCAAAGGAATATTTGAATGGATATATGACAACCTGCAGGGGATGGGAATGTGGCACTATGAAATATACCATGATATAATTTTAAGAGGTAACCCATGATAAGTCTGATAAGGCTATTTATCTTTATATGTATGTTTTGTTGTCTGAAGGCTAATTTCCCCTACAGCCCCAATTAAGATTTTATGTACTTCACCTGTATATATTGGTCAGTTGATTCTGTTTGCCATACAAAAATGCAAAGAATTTCCAGAAATGAGGTTATAGCTAATGGCATATATATGGCTAAGTCATAGCTTTACAGATGATAAGATTGGTTTTGCTATGGTCATTGCTATGATCTTTCACACTTGATATCAGTACATGCAGAAGTTTTAGAAGATGGGGAAAAAAGAATGTTTCTATATATTTCTATTGTAGTCTAGAAAATAATAGCTTGTAACAGAATGACACTAAAGTAAGGTGACCCTTCTAATAGAATAAAAACTTCTGGGTCTGATTTTGGAAACTTTGGTTACTACAACTGCTGGAGTGCTTTTTTTATTTTTAAAATATCTCTTGCATATAATGTAGGTTAAAGACTCCTGAAGAAGACTTTAACTCAAGGTAACATGCATATGACACAGTAACTGTTTACAGGCACAAAGACATACATATACTTAAACACTTTGGAGGACTGGTATTAAAATTAACATTTCATTTTCTTTATTTTCAAGCCATACTTTTGCAGTCTTTGTATTACTATTATATCATTCAAGAACATTTCTGTGGCTACTCTGACCATTAAGAGTTTGTGTCCAGGTAACAGATGCCAGCATTTGGCAGTTGTAATATCTGGATTGCAGTGCACAGAAACTACTGGTACATCAACCGCATTCATTCTTCAGTACTGGAATAATCATTGAAATGTATTAATTGTCAGTTATTGTTTAGATTTACTATCCAGCTCCACCTTCTGGTAAACTTGTATTAAATCTAAATTGTTAAGCTTCTTTCTACTTGCAAACACTGAAAGCAAATTCTTTGCTTTCTAACTATGCTACTGATCAACATTTTAAGCGTAAATTTACTGACCTGTATTAATCCTGTCAATCACTGAATTTTTACTCCATTATGTGTTTCAGGAACACAGGAAATAAAAGCAGCACTTTCAAAGTAAGCAATAAGGGACATCGCCTGCATTCCCAAGTCATTGAAATTTCTGATTCATAACATCTTTTAATGAATAAGTCCCAGGTTCCAAAATTACAGAATGGCTTCCTCAGATGGACTGCCACAGTCCTTTTAATCTTAGCTGTTCTTCAGAAAGAATACACAAATGTATCTAATGTATCAAATGTATCTAATGCACAAATGTATCTAATCAGATACATTTATTCTTGCACAGTTTCTCAAAAATGACAAGCATGAATGAACTTATACTCAAAACAGCATAACTGGGTTTTCTTAAAAATTGCTCATTCATCTCTTTGCTTCTTATCACCTTTTTACAGTACTTGTGTAATCAGACTGTTAGCTGTCATGTATAGTGGACATCCAATACTACTGATTTATGAAGCACCTAGGAAAGCTACATTTCTATTTTAGACAGGGCATGGAAACATTATGAATTTTAAAACTAGTCTTTTAATTAATCTACTTATTCAGGCTCTTATCTGTGGTTTTTTTTAACGCACCCTTCTTGGCTGTGAGCTTGCAGTTTTCTTTTGCATCCTCACCTTTTGTATTAATGTGCTTCTGGTGTATATGGCTACAACTCTACTAATGAATTAAATTGAGTTGCAAGACATGCTCAAGAACTAGTCAACAGTCATCACTTCTAGCACACTCCCTGACACTGTTTCCATATGTCAACTGGACCTTCATAGTCTAAGGGGCAGTGCAGACCAGTGGGTATTTCCCATAAGTATTTTGGACAGTGGTGGATGTGCCACTCTCCTTCACTGTTCATTTTATTTTTTAGGATTGACCTAGTCTGTAGCTCCCATTTTCTACTTCTGAGAACATAGAAGACTGATAAATCGGTTCACCATGTGGCTGTACAGGAGATGCATCAGGACGTGCAACTCTGGTATACATCTTGCACAAACCACAACTGAGAAGATGCAGTTTCTTTTCCACTTACTCCCCATAAGCAGACCACTTTTGTGCCTGGCTGCCACTTACAGTGTGCTAAGAATGGGCTCTTCATTATGCCAGTGTGCAGATAGCACACTTCTTCAATATCCAGAGGGCTGGGGACAGTGTATATTTTAATTCTTTTCTCTCAAACCAAATCCTTAGCTTCTTTCCACCTTTCTATCAAGCAGCACTCAGCTGCACTATAACTACTAGGAATTTACCTGAGTAAGAACGTAGCATTTGTCTTCCTGCTG
>NW_010164132.1:46968-49515 GCF_000695765.1 Mesitornis unicolor
TACTGTTTCTTGCTTATGTTACTGTAGGGCATAAAATGCCTGGTTTTAAGTCAAAGTCCCATAGGTCTCAGGACAAAAGGAAAATACAGTTCCACCCCTCAAAGTGATCATAAGATGAAATACAATAGGCAGCTACAGACAGATGAAGGAGCACGCAGACGCAGACAGACAACGCTGGTCAGTGGGTTGAGCTGAAATCTAACCATTCTCACCGTAGGCATCGCTTGAAGAAAAACAATTGGAAAGAGAACCAAACCAAGAGAGACATTTTATTTGCAGAGGAATTCTCATCTCAGCACTTGGTGATGGTCCAGCCAGAACAAAAACCAGAACTGTTGCAATGTTGGGTGCAAGAGGGTGCGAAGCCCTCACCATGGACACTCTCCTGGCAGTCTGGGCCCGCGTGGGACTTGCACAACCTTCCAGTTGCAGCAAACCAGCACAGGCCAGCAACCACGAAAACACTTCCATCACAATTTTTCCAGACAGCCAAGCCTGAAAAAGGCTGGTGGAGCAGCTTTTGTCTATGATTACAGGGAACTCCTCCAGGAATGAGGGGCAGAAAATGAGAGAACATGGTCATTAGATCTGAAAATGTAACATGTGGGCACCATGGTACGGCACCATAGGTTTGCTAAAGATCCAATATCTTCCAAGTGAATGAGAGATGGTAGGTAGTGTAAGAATTGACTGAAGACAGCTAGAAAGGAAAGACTAGCTCCTTGCAGTTAATACAGGAGGTGCGGAAGAAGCAGAGGAAGGTTGCAAACAAAAGGTGACATGATCACAGTGGCAGGCTATGAACACAGAACGCAAACTGACATAACTTGGATGAGAGTTTAGCTATGTACATGGAAGCTCAGATCCTTGTCACACTGTGCAAAGTGTGTATATAGTCTGGACGGGATTCATGAGTCACGGACTATGTCCACATAGACTCTGAGTAACCAGCAGAACAGCAACACTGTCCCCAAGAACTAAGAAAAATGAGCTTTAGTCAACCTGAATTTGAACTGTTCGTTAGTTGTATATAAAGAAGTGCAGCTAACACAAATGAGATTTTAACTTGGAAGAGAAAGGGATTCTTCTCCAGCACTGATGTGAATTGCCTACATGGAGCTGTCAGCATGGAGACAGTTGATGGATTTGTGCCTGTGCCTAACTAGCAGTTTGAGGGATTTTGCATTGAAAGAGGTGTCAGAAAGGATCACACTCATAAGGAAACGTGAGTCTGACTCTGGCCAAGAAAAGTTAATTCTGAAATCAGTCGTTTGCAGGATATCTTTGTCCTAGGGTGTTAAAAATAGCGCAGAAGAATGGTTGGCCACCACTAACAGACTAAAATGGCTAGGATACTTCCTCTTCTCTGAAAGCTCCTCTTTTCCTTGAGTGGAAGGAGACTGACCCAAAAATGCCCTGAAAGATGATGAAAAGGAGACTGTGTGGCTGCAATTTCTTTTTACCATTTTTTGTTGTTTACAGTCTCTTCCTCTGAGCTATCTCTCATCTTTTTAAAAATGTCAGTCCTGGCAAGCAGTACTAGCAAGCTACCCATCCTAGCCTGGACAGACAGGGGTGTGCCAGAGGGACAGGTGAATCAGACAATCAGGGCCATGTCTCTTCTGGTTAATGGCAGATGCCTACTCAAGAAATCTAGGAAAAGACCAGAATTTTCTTTCTTAGTCCCTAATCCTGTTCTTTTCTCACCAATCAAATCAGAGGTCCTCTGCAAAGCTATTCTCTATTGGTCTCATTTTAACCTATATGACTTTAGACATCAGTAGAAAAGCTGTTTTGCTGACCCACATTTTTATTCTTGTTGGTAATTCAGTGCTACACTTGGTTTTTGGCCTATACTGACAATAGTTACCACTTTAAAAAGTACTTAATCTTGCTTTTTCTTGCCAGTTGAACTCAAATGTCTTACACCCTATGTGGAAACCCACCATATTTAGTAATTTTTAACTCTTTTCTTCAAGCTTAAATGGAAGTTTCCACACCTTGAATGAGTAATGGGATACAAAAATTATAACTGAGATTTAAAAAAGCACAAATCGTAGTCTGCCACAGTATTTTAAATTTCTTTGTGTTTAGATACTCAGTTCAAAATAGTACGTGCTAGACCTCTTAGTGGTTAGGGAAAACAGTGGGGAGTTACTAGTCTGGAGCCAGAGGGTGTCTGATTTTCGTTGGAAGCTGGAATATCCAAAGGAGGAGTTGGAGGAGCCAAAAGTCCTTCAGAATAATTTTTCTGTTTTGCAAAATAAACAAGGGAGGATTCAAATGACAGCAATTCTGGGACAGATCTCCCATAGCAACACAGACCATATTCTGGCAGAGTCATGGGGCTCTTTTCTGCTTTGACTTATATCACCAGAATAAACGCTCTTCATCATTTACCAGCTGCCAAGTATCACCAAAACCTACTGGAATAATATGATTCAGTAATCCACAATACAGCTATTTCTTGGTTACCTTGTCATTTCTCCACCTCTGTGCTTTCATTTGATTGTCCCTGTGCATGTGATCTGGCTGGTTTCTTCAGCA
>NW_010164132.1:49546-68301 GCF_000695765.1 Mesitornis unicolor
CAGTACAACCTCTTGCTTCCTACCACTCTTCTCTTCTTCTTCAACTAACAGATTTTACAACAGCTAAGTTATGGTCCCTATAGAGCAGATAGTTACACCAATGCCTTACACCACTGATCATCTGTATGTATTGTACAAGAACAAGCTGTACCAGTATGACATAGTTGTACTGGAATAACTGTATCTGTACTCAGGGAGTGCTCTACCAACTTAACTGTGCTGAAATAATTAAATCAGTGCCAACTGCACATTCAGATGTGTTCTTAGTAACCCTAGCCATAAGCAGGGAGTTGCCTCTTTCCTTAACCCCTGATCTAGCTTCAGAGGAACCTCCAGTTCCACATTTACCTTGACATACATTATAAATGGCCAGCTTAGATCAGCGGGGCAGCTAGTGAGAATTGCTGTTTTTCAGGATATTTTTTCTGTTCACAGAATGGGCCTGGGTCAGCACAAAGTCCCACTCCTGCTTCCTTGATTCTCCCTCCTCCAGCCTCTCAACCCGCACACTATGACCATTGCAAGCAACTTGGAACCAAGAGTTGAATGGACTTTGTTTATCTTGCTGACAGCAGGACTCTGTTCTGCACTGAAGCCTCCAGGCAATTTCTTTACAGCATGTGGTTGTGTTGTCTTTTCCACCTATTTAATTGCCTTGTGGCACACAGGGAAGGTACACTGTACAATGCAATAATGTCTACTCCCGTGTGTGTCTTTTAAGGGAAAAAATACATAAAGGAACACTTTTTTTTATAAAAAAGGGAATCGTTTTTTCCAACTAATATGTTACTTCAGCTTCTTCCAATTATTTTCCAGGATTAGAATATACCATTCTTGGCTATTCAATACTTGAAGTGAGATATTTGTTTAAAGTCTTCCTGCCATACATTTTATCCTAAACAATGCAGTGGTGTCAATAAGTCACTTCCCACAAACGAAAGCTATCTGCAAGGTCACAGATATCTAATATCAGGATACACTCAAGGTCTTCTATTCTCAGCTCATCATTTTACCCTGCACAACCAGAGAACTCCAGAAAACAGACCCTAAAAGGGTTTCAAGAGATCATCTTCTCTGTTCCTCTGCCTCACAACATAGCAACTCCACCTACGCATCCCCAGCAGCCATTTTTCTCTCTGTGCAGATACGGCAGTGAAAGGGAATACCGCCTTCATTTCTTCTGGAGCCGTGAGAGTTGGAGATAGGCAACATTGAAAGCTGAGAATATCAGAGAATGGAGAAAGTCCTTACTCAAAAGAAAGATTTCCCATGCAAAACACAAGAGATCGGAGATCTAGGCAACAAATTCATGTTATGACCAAGTCGGTCTGCCTAGCTGCTACTGAAAGGCATTAATCTCTCAGGTACTAGTTCCCTTTCCCAGCTGCACCAGTTCCAACACCTTGTCATCTACTCTCATCCTGGTGCTTACCTGATCCCACTGGAGGCTGATTCACACAATTAACCCAGCAGTAAGTTTAGTATTATGTTGTTGTTTAAACTCCCTACAGTACCGTGAGATCAGACAAGCACCAGAGGGATGCAAAAGAAATATCAGGAGCACAGAAGTGGCAAGATGTTTATGGTATGAAAAAGGAAGCAGGCCCCACAAGCACCTTCCCCAACCTGGAATTGCACCATCAACCTGCTGATGATGCTTTAGGTAGGCATAAGCTGCCGCTGCTGCAAAAGGAGCAACCCCATTGCCAGCTGCTAAGCCCTTCCTCTACCTTGCACCCCTTTCTGTGCTACCCTGTGTATCTGCACACACATGAACACCCAGGCAAAGAAACCAGAGCGAACAGTTGTCCAGATAGAAGGAAAAGGACAAGGCAGGACCAGTGCTGCAGGGACAAAGCAGGACTGGCTCACTGCATGCTTGTAAAGCAAGTGTGGAAACAGTGCCCCACTCTGGGACATGGGCTTGCTTGAAGGACATCTGCAGCACAGCCGTATGCATCTGTCACACCTCCTAGTGTGACCACAATCCCTTGTGGATGCTCTGATAATTAGATAGCTTCCTTTCCATTGAACAGTGCTTGTGCTTTATTTGCCCCATCATTGATATGCCTCTGTAAGCATCTTTAATATGGGATTTTAATGAGGAGTGGCAGGAAAATGTTTTGTTAGCCGGTACCAGGGAAAAGATCCATCTATTTCATCTCCAGTATGGCACTGACCACTCTTATCACAAAGGCTGATATCCTAGCGGAATCACCCAGAAATGCTGGCCAAGCAGTAGTTCATGATGTAATAAAAAAAGTCATTTAAAATGAGGCAAAGAACAGAGGGAAAGGAGAAGCCGATATGCTAAAGTCATCATTGCTTGCCATGCTTGGAGATTTCATGGGAGGAATTTCTGGAGGCAAACTGATCAGGAACTGGAAGCTTGTTGGTATTTTGTCTCTGTGACTTCCATGTTGGGGGCACGGCATTGGGAGAGTTGGTGAGAAACAACGCCAGCCCCTCACTGCTCCCCAGCCTCAGAGGCCTTGCACTGCAAAGACACAAGCTGTGGATTCACTATGTTCCCTTACCACACAGCTTTGCTTTTCCCCATGTTAAGGTACTACAGCATTCTACAGTCTGTGATATGAAAGAGCTGGATGAAGACAAAAAGCATGGCAGGGGAATGCTGTGTTCACAGAAAAACAAGTTTTTCTCTGCTGCTGTGGAGGCACTGTGGCCTGGAGGATGAAATGCTCCTGCTGAGTGAAGACTGCCTGCCCGAGCCATGGTCTGACCGAGCACTATGTTTGAATTTGGGTTTTCCTTGAACCACATCCCTGCATGAATCCCAGATTATCTGGAGAAAGAAAAGGCACAAATGGGGTGTTTGTGGTGAGATAGTCTCCACTTACATAAACCCTAAGTGGCAAGGGGTTTTCTGCAGGATTGGTGAAGAGAAATCCTGCGGGGCAAGGATGAGGAGGCTGTGTGGGATGCTTGGGGAAGTGGGACGGACAGCTGAAACACCCAGTGCTGCTGTCAATGTCTTGGAGATGGGGAATGAGCCATGGCTCGCTGCTGGAGAAGAGCTGGTCTTTATGCCTTCCAGCCCCTGGTCAGACCTGGGGTAGCATGTCCTTGGTGTTACCACAGCACAGGATAATTCTGCGTCCCCTCCTCGACCTGCAGGCAGGAGATCTGCCAGCTGAATGAAAACAAAACCTCTCTGGCTAAGTACATAGAAACCGTACTCTCAGCTGGAAATGGCTCGCTGCAGTCCTGGGGCCTCTCTCAAAAGCCAAGTCAGCATTTTATATCAGTCTGGGTACCAGAACTATGGTCAAATTGCACTGTCGCTTGTTGCAGATGTCTAGCAGAACTATTTGCCTTCGGGGAATTAATTTAGCTAAAGTGGAACTGTTTCACAAGTCTATAGTAATTTCACGGAGGTTTTGCCTCAGAGATAAGGCTGGAGGAGATGGTCTAACACTATCAAATGGCCAGGGTTTCTTTGAATGAAGCTTTGGGCTGTGACCTTGAAATTTACTTTCTGTAATGTTTTTCTTTGTAGCGTGTATTTTGATTTAATATTTTTAAAAGCGAGTGTCAAAATGAAAAATTTCAATCTATCTGAAATTAACATTTTTCAGAATATTATTTCACAAGAAGCATCTATATTTCAGAGGTTGAGAAGTGGATCCTCACTTATTAAATTCCTATATAAAATAGTTAAATAAAATATTCAGTTTTCCACATTCCTCATATCTATTATCCTTCTGAGCTAAAAATCTTCATTTTCTCATTCTTCTTCATGAGCATAGTACTATGGCAAATATGCAGTCCTCCTGAGGAATTTACTTAGTGGAAGCAGTAATTCAGGAGTGCTACATCTTCCTAGGGAACGCATCTGAATCTCCCCAAATGTTTGACCTCCCTCTGATAGCCTGCACAAACACTAATGACTCTAATGCCTCTCGCACTCTGTCCCTAATGACAGCAACTCCTGTTGCCAATTAGATGAGATTAGGGGAGAGCTGTCTTGCGCATACTGTACATGACAGCCTATTCCTAGAGCCATATATTGCCTCTAAATTGGCTAATGCCGAATTCAGGATGGAAATGGAAAGCTATTTGTGGGAGGTTTGTCCTGAGTCCCCAGCAGGGTGTGAGAATTCGTACTTAGTGCTGATGGTAGGGTTATGCTGCGTTGTTGATGGATGTAAAAGAGGGCTGCCAAGAAGAGACTCCAGAACCATTTCCTAAATAACAGTGATAAAAATTACTGTTGGAGCCTAAATCTACACTGTTTTCCTATATTTCAGACAACTCCGAGCTGTCTAGGGGAGTAAGGACATAATTTGCCCTCAGAGTATCATTATGCGAGTTTTTGTACACTAAGCTTTTTATACCCACCTCACAAGAAGGAAGACCGAAAGGGAAAACTTCACGGGAGAGTGAGAAATAAGAAAGTGGAGAAAGAAGAAAAACAGCTGAGCATGCTCACCAGGACCGAGAGTACTGTCACGTCAGACCACATCGTATCACTGCATGGTCAGAAGTCTCTTATGACCCCATGAAAAAACCTGTACCAGAGTAATCAAACCGAATTTTCATGCATTCCATTCCCTTCCTGAAGTCTCGGTGGGGACTGGTTTTAAAATGCAGATTTTGGAATAAAATATCCCCCTTTGATTTGTCGTAGCTATTTTAAACATGACACTAAATTCTTACCAATCAAAAATTTCTATTGGAAATTTGTGTTGGACAAAAATAACCCTTTCTTAGAAGCAGAATTTTCTTTAACAATTTAATTTAAAAGCAATTTTATGGTCTTTGTCAAGCAAAATGTTTCAAAATCCTGGAATGTGAGTTACAATAGACTGGATTATGTTTAGAGATTTGTTGATGTTTACTTTGTTCAATTTTTCAATATTTATTTCTTTCCAAATTGTTCACAGTACTGGAAAAGTTACAGGAAAAAACTTACATCTCAGCTGCTCTTTTTCAAAGCTGATGAAGTTGCATTTTAGCAGTTTCAGTTTCAATATTTTTCCTTCATAAACTAGGTTTTCTAAGTTGAAACAGTCTTGAAAAGCCATACAAAGCAAAATCTAAAACTAAAAAGTGAAATAAAAGCACTGACATTCTCAATGGTATTTGCTTTCAGTGACCAGAAGAAAAAAAGTGAAAACAAAATTGCATTTGGGGAAAACAGAAAAAGGTGTACTAACATTAAAAACTGATAAATGTTCTACTTTTATTCACCCAAAGGAGAAACAATTTTATATGCGGGGCTTTTGCGTGAAATAGTTCTAGTGTTTTTCTAACAGTTTTGATCCATGCATACATTCGAGCAGTGGAAAAGAACGAAAAAAGCTACATTCAAAGCTACTCTGTTTTTGCCAAGTGGGAGTCAAAATTGTCCTTTCTGGTGCCTATAACAGCTATACTTTTTCGCTGTACAAACAGAAAATATACAAACCTTCCTCCTCCCCAGACCATGCATTTCTTTAAATAAGGAGGAAATTTAAAAAGAGGAATGTCCATAATAATGTTAGGAGTATATAAGAATTAATTTTCCTTCAGTTTTGTTTTCACATATGCTGAGTAGCAAAGCCATGCAAACAGACCAGTCGTATTAAAAAAGAAGAACATATATCTGCTAACACATTCTCATTTGTATTTTCTATTTACACAGTCTCTTGCAAAGTTTTGTGTTTGGCAATCTGATCTAGTTTTAACTTTCACCCTGCAGAAACTATATTTGTCTACAGTCTGTCCCTCTTGTTGGTGACAAGGAAGAATTGCTTTTCAGGCAATTTTTAGATCCACCTCTACCCTACTGTTTCAATTTAGTTATATCAGGAGGTTCTGACTGACATTCCCAGGGTTGCACTTCTCTACCGGGGTGAATGTCCTTCCATTTTATCTTCAGCTAGAGAAAAAATAAAAATATTTTTAAGAAAGACTGCAAAATATATTCGTCCCCATTGACTTCTTAATTTTGGGTTTCCCCATAACGTTAAAATGAAGAATGCATTTATTACAATCTCAAGGTTATAAAGAGGCTGATAAAATCAAATCAAATCATATCAAATCAAATCAAATCTAGAATTTTCATCCCTTTACCCTTTCCCCCTTTTCCACCTTTACTGTATTTCATGTTTACCATTCTGTAACATGAAACCATTATTAAGAATTTCTTTTCCTCTCTTTTTCATTATCTTTTCCCAATTTTCCCTCTATTAGGCTGAAAATGTTATATAACAGCCAGAGACAGTTTTTACCATCTATAACCAGTGCCTCTAGACACTTCCTCATTAAGTTTCACTGGTGTTTTGTTTTAAGGAATAGTATTAGCCAGTTGATCTTACTAGTTGTGTAGGCTAGCAATTTATATCATAACCACTGTTACAATCTCTGTCTTACTAATTAATTCAGCAACCTCTTTCTATTTTATCCCAGAAGTTGCCAGGAATATTTCTCATAGTCTATAGCATTCAGGCTTTTTTCCTGAAGTCCACTGAGCTGGGTCTAAGGAATTAGCCTGAGCTGTCATTGTAACACCTCTACTTTATCTCCTGTGTTGTGATTTATGGAGAATAGTGATATGAAGATTGCAGAACTCAATATTTCTTTTGGAGGACTCCTTTGCCTCCCCACCCCATGGCTGTGAGATCCTCAGGAAAGTCACACAGAAGATCAGATGCTGGTTCATCTGCAGCCAGTAACAGAATATTTTGGGCAAGTGTATATCCCACCAGGTCAGCTGCTAATATTTCGCTCTTGCTTTTCAGCGAGGCAGGCAGGCATAAGATACTCTGACTAAGACCCAACTTGCACATTCCCACTAAAGCTTAATTTGGCTGCATTGCAACATCTGTGTTGTGCTGAGTCCAGTGTCTCTCTCTCTCTGTGCTCCCAGGGCCAAACTCATCTATCATCACAGGCAGCAGTTTGGAAGATGGCAACTGCTGCTGTCTCTTGTCCCAGCTTACTGACAAAAAGAAAAGAAAAAAGGACCGATTTGTATCTTAAAAGGTGCCCAATAGGTGGCTACCCTCCTAGGCAGAATCGGGCCAGAGTTACTCTCCAGACACTCCTTTCACACAAGAGATGCATACCCTTGAAATTTAATAAAAAGAGTGAATGACACCCCATAATTTTTTTCCCAAGCACTGACTGAAAGGTGACATTACACAATAAGGGTAAATCTCCCGCTCTGCTTATACCAGCTGAGAACCCAGAGACATTTCTGCCATAACTCCCAAACCAAAATAGCAATTGGTGAAATACAACCTGCACACTGTTGTCAAAAACAAGTGTGAGTATTGTAGTTAATGCTTGGCAGCAAGCCGGGGAGCCAAAGTTCACCAGAGGGGCCCCACTGGGGATTCCTGGAGGCACTGTATAAATCTCCGCTCTGCTCTCTGCCACCAGCAGAGGCTCATGACCGACATGCTGTGTACGGGAGCACCCCGAGAGGTATGCCCTAGGCTGCCGGCAGCAAACACACATCACAGCCCAAAATAAATAACATGAATTCATGCACCCCGTGCACACAAGCACAGGAGAGCAAGGGGTAGTTCTTCTATTCATGTAAACAGATAGTCTTGATCGGATAAACATTAACCAATCATTGAGACTTTTTCATTTGGCTCTTACTGGGCTTTTATATCTGATAATCGTGGCCTGATCCTTTCAGCCCCCACTGGTCCAGCACCCACCATGAACCTTCCCCCAGTAATTTGGTTTCTCACTTAACAGCTCAAAGTCAATCCACTGCACATCTTTTAGGGAACCACATAGTCTTATTTTAAAGGTTCAGAGTGATACAGCATTTACCTTACCTATTGCTTATCTGTCCCAAAGCTCCAGTACATCCACTATTAAAAAACTGTGCCTTATATTAGGTTTGAATTGTTCAGCTGCCAAATCTTGTTATATCTTTGTTTATTAGACCGAAGAGCCCTGTAATATCAGATATCTTCTCCTTGCATAAGTAATTATAGAACATGACTGAATCGTTTCTTAAGCTCTTTTACAAGTGAAACAAATAGATCCCTTCTAATCTCTCATAGTAAGCATGTTTTCCAGGCCACAAACTGTCCTGGCAGGAATCAACAGAGTCAACTGAAGTCAGAGGAGGTATGCCAGTCCTTGCTTGGTTAGGATCTGATCCCCAAAATACTAACATGAATATTTACAAACTAGAAAGTGTCTAGGTATGTAACTAGACACATTCTAGTTTCATACCTTTTATTCAGCTCACAGAAAGTATCCACTGTGTTGACTGCAAGTGCTCCCATTAAATACAGCATATTCACACACCTACTCAAATACTCAGACTACCTGCAAATGTAAGCAAAATTCAGGATATTTATCCAATAGAAAATATTTACAACTCCTTATTTTATCCCAGCTCTATAGTTGAAACGTTAACATTTGTCAGAGAAACAAAACTATACTTCTACAAAAAATGGCAGAACACTGCATTTTCATATTCTTCAGTGTAGACACATCACATCAGCATTCCCCAAACTAGAACACTTTCGTGTGGATCAGTGCTGTTGTGAATCTACATTGCCTCATTGTGTTAAATTGCTTCACAGGGACTGCAGGTTGGTACCCTAACAAATACCCTTGATGCTCTGCGAAGGGCCATGCTCCCTGATGAGACCAGGCTCCCTCTCCCCAGCTGACTCATTCCTTCCAGAGCCAGGTAGGAACTGTGTAACAAGAAATCTGTATGGCACTGTGGGAAATGGAGACTTCCAGGGGGCTTAGCTCTGGGAAAAGATTTACAGGCTATGTTATAACAGCAGCATTTGGCCTAATGCTGGTACCAAGCTGCTGTGAAACATTTTAGGTAAGCAGAGCATAGTAGAATTGTCCGATCCGAGGTGAATGAAGACCGAAGTACTTCATACTAACAGTATGCTCTGCAAAAACTCCCACCGACTGCTTTTCATGCATATGTATGTACACAGACATTTCACAAGTGTCCTTATGCATACTGCACATACAAGCAGAACTGCCATATGGACTCTCACACATATATAAATCACAGGTCCTGAACGCATGCAGTCAGCTTACCTAAAAATTACATGGCTAGTCTAAATAAATATCTTCAAAGTGCCTCCACCATCAGGGGAAATGAATCTCGGGACAAGATGTGTTGCTTGCATTGGAACTTTCTCTCTAGTTACTAGGAAGTGCGTAAGTGGATGATTTTGACTAGAAGCTAAGCTTTAATATGGCTAAAAATACACATTATGCACATGAACATGTGGTAAAAGTACATAAACATTTAGCTATTCTACAGATGCATGCAAGTACAAAGCGTGAGTATATAGTACTGCTAATACAAGCACATACCCAGTTATCTACCCTGCAAACAGAAACATAAACCCTTTTTACCAGCTCCAAAAATTTAATGCAAATCCTGTTATTTTCTTCATGCCTTTTGTTAAACCTCAGCTCTTACAGCAAAATGATAACTGCACAATCAGAAATTTACTTTTACTATGAAAATGTTACTCTTCTGTCATCAAAGCTGTAAAGACCAAATTGAAAACATGAATCTGACCAGCTAAGGTAAAAAAAAAAGAGAAAGTGGACAAAAGAAACCAGAATCTATCATTTTCCCAAATCTTATGACTGACTTACTCCGTCTTGCTCTGTTATTTTTAACATTGCTGGCAACACTGCAGCAAGCCCATACACATTAAAAACACATTCACAAGGAAAACCTAAAAATATAAATACATGTAGATATTACTGGCATGGTCTCAACATGCGCGTGCATATCTTACCACCAATGCGCAAACGTGGATGTACAAACTCTACGGATGAGGGTACATTCTGCAAAACATATATATGTGTAACACCTGCAAATACTCAACGCGCATCCTGCACAATACAGTCACACCACCACAATTATGTGCACACAAACATTGCAAACCCACATACCTGCAATTTTGGAAGCACAAAATAGTCTGACTTTTTGAGAAAGAAGTAATGAAAATATTTCCATTTGTAATTGATACTTCGAAAGTAAATGAAAAATTTTGTTTTGGTTCAAATTAAAATGTCAAATTTTGGTTAGAAAAATAAATGAAATGCTTTTATGTCAAAATAGCAATTTAAAATGACAGATTTCCTTTGGTTTCAATTTAAGTTGTTGTTTTGTTTTGAAAAAAAAAAGAAAAAATTTTTAATGCAGAAGGAAAACAAAAACGAGCATTGTGTTTCAACAGGCCAACCCAAGACAAAAATACTATTTGGAGAAAATGAAAACCAACTGGAGAAATTGTAATGAAAAATTTTCATTCAAGTTTTCTCTTGGGAACCTCTGCTTTCTAGACAGTGGTAATGCACGCACACAACTCCCTTCTTATTCCAAGTATAGGTATGATCTGTAAGAGTTTTTCACAAGGGCACACTCCGAGCTCTTCATGCACACACTTATGGGCACTTTATGTTTGTACTTTCGGCATGTGTGCAAGCATCAAACACGCATTGGCCTGCAGCAGACACACACATGTGGTCTCTGTTAAGAAACCCAAGAAATAAAGCCAATTTTAGATCAAGTGAGCTGTGGTCCCCTGGCTCAGGTTCTTCTGCAGGTGATTCTATAAACAAAGTTTAGTGCCAATGTGAAAGAATACACTATAAATAGTTCATGACTTCCAAAACCCCTTGTCTCATTCCAGTCCTTGTTCTAAACCAAACCAGCAGATGGGCTGAGAGCACTTCAAACCCACTCCTTGAAATAAAATGCTGGAAATAAAGGAGAACAGCATGAAGGCAGTAAAACAAAATAGGAAAAGGAGGAGAGGGGGAGGGGGAGAAAAGCTTTAATTTATTGGGGAGAGCGCTGGGAATGCAAAAAAAGCAGGAGTGGAAGGAAAAAAGGGGACATCACCCTGCCTGATTGCAATTGTCATTAATTTGCAGCGGGGGTATTAAATTGCAGTGTGGGTGCAAGTGCACGCAGCCCACCTCCAAACCAAACCTCCTCGGCATCTGATTCTTCTCTGCACTGAGTGATTTAGTGCCCTGGCCCATGTGGTTTATTTACTGCCTCTTGCTCCATTTAATTGAACCCAGGGGCCTTCACACCCGCACGGGTCAGTGACGAAGCATTTGTTACCTGTGCCAGGCAGCACACCAGAGGCAGGGGAGAGGGAGGGGATCTGCCATTAAGGCACAAAAAGCAACAGTCGGAGTCTGTGCGGAGGGGACGTGGCTCGCTGTGGATTCTGATTAGTTTTACGAAGCAGGAGGTTACTCCCACATCTGGAGGGAGTTTGCAAGGAACTGAGACAACTCGGGCCTGATGCAGCAGGCTTCTCATGTTATGGGCATTTACACACATGCGGATGTTAGAATAACTTGAGAAAATCCCCAGATTCTCCAGTGCAGATTAAGTGCCCTAAATAGAGTTAAGGAGGCAATTGGTTTAGCTGTAACCTTTATAGCTGTTGAATGTCAAATAATGACAAATTACCATCCATTTAAGAGTAAGAAAATAACAGAATCATAGAATGGTTTGGGTTGGAAAGGACCTTAAAGATCATCCAGTCCAACCCCCTGCCATGGGCAGGGACATCTCCCACCACACCAGGTTGCCCAAAGCCCTGTCCAACCAGGCCTTGAACACTTCCAGGGAGGGAGCATCCACAACTTCCCTGGGCAAACTGTGCCAGTGTCTCACCACCCTCACAGAAAATAATTTCTTCCTAATATCTAGTCTAAATCTTTAGTTTAAAGCTATTAGCCCTTCTCCTTTCATCAAGCACCAGCCCACCTGAAAATGAGAGTATCAAGGTAATTACCTACACAAGAAACTGGTGATTGTGACAACTAAACAAGGTGAGACAGCATTACCATTAGGTTGTTAAAATTAAGATCTACTGAGATTAAATAAAACCAGAGTTATATGTAATTCAGTGTTTCCATGTGCTGAAGTATAATTCTACTGGTTGAAAATCAGTCTTCAGTGCTGCTGGAAAATTCTCCACAGAAGTGAAGTGGCAATGAGACAGTGATGGTGCCTCTTCAGGGCAGGTCACTATAATATGGAAACATATAAAAATTTGCGGTACACATACACAGCAGACAGTGCCATGGAGATCTGGCTAGCCAGGCTCAAGAGGTGGTTATTATGCATTAGCACAGTGCTTGGCACAGACCCATCCACCGTGCGGAGAAACTGTGCTAGGCCAGGGAAAGCACAGGGCTGCAGAACTAGCTCAGTACAGCATGCCACGCAGGCATGGCTTTAGGAAACTCTCTTTTCAGGAAGCATGCTATGAAAAGACCAGTAGGGCTGGGAGCGCATCATTCAGGAATAGAAACAAGTCAGTCACACATGCCATACAGTGGACAAATAAGACTACAGGTACCAGAGACCTGTGAAAGGGTTGCAGTTAGTGTAAGAAAATAGTTCAAGCAGAAAAACAAACAAACAAACAACAAAAGGAAACATAGTTTGGTCCTGAGCACTGCATTTAAGCAGAAATGGATTTTTTTTCACAGGAATCCGTACAAGCTACATTGCTACTGTTAATCACTATATAGACTTCTGGCAGCTAGGTGAACTGCCAGACATTAGAACAGTAACTATCAGAGATTAAGCAAAGAGGCATTTCAGCAGACGTGCATACTCAAAAAACATAACTTTGGTTTTCTTTCAGAAAGGTTATGGCAATTATCTGTGAAAAGGAAGACCTCATCTCCATCACACGGCCAATCAAACAGGGATGCTGTTAAATTTGCTTAAATTCTTTCAAAGCTGCAGAAATTCCTCACTATGCTATTCCAGGGCAGAGAAATGTCCTGCAAAGGCACTAGTGAGAACTTTTGGTGCTTAGAGCTTCAGTATAAGCAAAGCCAGGAACAGTAAAAAGAGTAATAGAAAAAAAAAAAGATAAAAGCAAAAATTTGCCTTCACACATGCCCCAGAGGTATGATATCTGAACAAGAAGTGGCCCAGATTAAACTGTTCTCTTAAGAGAAGTCTCATCCTAGGAAAAAAAGTCAAAGGTATCAAACAACAAAACTTTGTTCATAATCATAACGGTGGATGGTCTTTTTCCCTGGAAGCACAGATAAATTTATCCACCTCAAGCACAATCAAGAAATAAGAGCAGAAGAAAAAAGTCCATTGTACTTGTCAGTAAGAGATGAGAAAAATTTAGCCACATTTTGCCATATGTCAGCCAATGTAGGTTTTATGGGAAAATTATGCAATGTTAAATATGTAAACAGATTATCCTCCTTGTGTTTTATCTTATTCTAAATAAATGTGCCAAAAAAAAGATGGGAGCATGGTCTGTAGTGGCACCATTTATATAAAAGTGTGTACTCTAATTGCAGATGACAATACTGAATGTTAAGTGGGTATGACTGAACATTACATTCTCTTGGCATGATATCACACAGAATCAAAACACATACCAGAAGTGTAGGTAATGTCAGTCAAATGCTTTGAGAAGATGAGCAACAACATTGGAGTCGATGGATAAGGACAAAAAACTAACATGCTCATGGAAAAAATGTAAAATTGGATGGCTTTTAGTTCTTGTAGAGGTGGGACAAAATGTTTAATAATGAGTGAACTAGGAGGTTCATTTATATCACATGCTTGATTAATACATGGGTGTTATTTGCAAGGTGCCCAACCCAGCCTTGGTTTTACCAAGTGAAATGATTTCCACTAAAGGCTGTTCTGAACTTTATCAAATGGAAGGAGAGCTGATTATAAAACATCAGGCTTCAATTGCTTCAGAGAGAAAATCTGAGAAAGGAATCAGTGATTAGAGAGAGTTGCCAGGAAATATCTGATAAGCAGCAGACCTAAGGAACTGTAACGTGTCCATTTTCAAAATCTGCTTCTTTCCTGCTGTGCAAAACCAAGAGCATTATTTGGCTATGTGTGAACCACAGAATCTGAAACATCTGAGGGGGTAGTTAGACAAAAGAAAAGACAAAGGAAGAAGCATTTATGTATTCCCGTTCCCTCATTGAAATGGATATTCTTCTGCAGTAAGTGCCGTGTAAGCACTGAGTATGCTGCAGTATGGGGAAAGAAAGGGGCTTGATTCTACCGAAGTGTCTCTGTTGAGGACAGAGACAGCTTTAGCAGAGCAAGCAGCCTTGCAATCACTCTGCATGTGTAGGAAGAAATGTATTTCTGGCAACAGATCAAATAATTTCAGGGTGTCACAGAGAAATCTGTCTCACTTGGATTCACAAATTTACAGCAAAGACAAGAGGGATGAAAAAAATAGGAGAAAGCAGGTGCCAGAGAATGCCCATTAAAGCTGTTCTCACTTTGGTTGAAATGGGAAATTTCCATGCTATGGAAGCCCACATCCCAGATACCAGTCAGAGCTCCTTGGACCATGGGGCTCCATAGACATGCAGCCTGCCCTGGAGCTGGAAGCCCCAGAGGGATGGTGTGCACTCACTTGGGCTTCTGCAGGATACATAAGGGTTTTGAATGTGTTCACATGGTAAAACAGAACAGTCAAGGCTGCCATGATAGTATAAGGGATCATCAGGTAAATATTTTTTAAAATGGCTTGGTTTCCTTTCTTTTCGGACCTTACCAGGCAGTTTCCTGTTGTGATAAAAAATAGGTGATTTGCTTCCTCCTCCTTCATCCCACAGAGCATCCTCCTGTGAGAAATTACGAGATTTCACACAACTCTTTCCACCTTGTTGCATCCATTCATTGTTCCTGCTAATCAACATGGTGGCAGCTCTAAGCAGCCAAGCAAGTAGTAAGGAGCAGAGGACAGGAAATGGACTATAAGTGGTGGGGTTTAGCCCTTGAGGATGCCTGCAGAGAGAAAACTCACAGGAGAGAGCCTCCCCTGGTAGCTCCTGTTGCACCACCTTTCCAATAGGACTCTGCATGTCACTAATCCTCTTCTAAGACAAGACCTAAAGCACAGCAGAAATGACTGGGAGGTGGCCACCAGCACAGTGGGAGTAGCTGACAGATCAGTCAGCACAGAGAGGTAGGAAGGAGTAAAACTTTGTGAGAGCAATAGGAAAGGATGCTCAGCTCACTCTAAGTTGAGAAAGGCATGCAAGTCTCTTCCACAGAACATTCCCTGATGAGGAGGAAACAAAGGATCAAGCCCCAAACAAATGTTGTCCTGTAAACTCAAATTACTATGAACAGGGTACAGAGAGGTGGACAACAACTTTCGTTATTAACACACAAGGGGAAGGGCAAAGACAGGCTTTGAACGATTGCCTGCATACTTTGGGAGCAGTAATCTCTCCCACGGTGTATTGTCTCAGATTTGACAACTTGATATATCACAACATCCCCTTCTACTGTCTGCTATTGATTTAAATTTTTCTATGCAGTTAGCAGATAGCATGATATGACTCATTACTGACTGTCTGGACAAAATACTTTAGCTTCCATGTTCCTGGGTGTGAGCTTAAGGTGGCGTTTCCTCACATCTCCTACAAACTAGACCACTAGCTCACGTTTGGCACTATATCCATTTGCCTTGAGATTTTCTGATGAGAATGTAACAGTAAGAGAACCAGGGAGAGAAAGGATGCCCTGAACATGAGGTTCAATCACAGCTTTCTATATTTCTGAAAACATCTGCCCTGCTCCACTGCTGAGGTGGAGGCCTGGGATAGCTGTGTCACCAGCTGCTACTGCCAACTGACCCTGCTTGGAGCAACTCTGACTGACATGCTGCTTAAAAGAGTGGTAGCAGCAGATTTTCCTCTGTTTACACAGGGCTTTAGGGGCAGCAGGAGTGCCAGTCCAACACAGGTGGCTTGTAACTCTCCTAGTGCCACAGCTTGGTGTTAGAGAGAGGAGCTGTAACCCCACTGTTCTGGGGCCTTTCCAGCTAGGTGTAATGGGTCAATTATTTGTCCTGCAGTTAGCAGAGTGCAGCAGAAGAGATGACAGTAGACTCTCACACCCCATGCCTTGGCTGTAGGGTTTGTAATAAGAGTATCACTAAGCAAAGGCAGTACTTAAAATAGTTGGGCATAAGGGGTGAAAGGAGAAGTAATTTATATTCAGACGACACAAGATTATTTTCTAATTGATTTTGTCAGTTTCTGCCTTGCTGAAGTGCTCTATTCACCAGCTCAAAGAAAAGGTCTTTAGTTAACAATTAAACATATCTTTTCTAGCAAGATTTTTTTTTATTAGCATCTCTGGACCTTTCCAGTGATGAATTTTAGCAAGCATGAAAAACAAGCCTTGTATGCATTATACTCCTAAGGTTTTGTTGGGTTTTTTGGGTTGTTTGTTTGTTTGTTTGTTTTAAAGCAATAAAACCCAAAACTTCTCTGACTGAACCTCTTCAATTGTACTAGTTTATAAAAATTGTAGACTGAAATGCTACATGAACTAGAATTGGAGGGACATAAGATGTCACTTTTTTTCCCCGTAATTCATTTCAGCTATATTACAATGATGTTTTCTATATTTTAAGAAGCCCATGAATAGATTCAGGTGCTGTACCACAATAGCTTATGACTGTGAAAGCAAAATGAGGAAATACAAAGAACATGCATTCTCAAGTTTTGTGAACCAAAAGCATCCTGAGCAAGTGGCATGGCCATTAAAGAAACCAAAACCACACAGGACACATCTCTTGTCGTTACTTATACAGTAAATGAATAGAAGAACCTGCCTTTGAGTCCAGCATTCTTGTTTTCCCATGCCTTTCCCTATGCTGTTAGCCAAGGGGACTCAGCAGGGAGGAAGCCTTAAGGATTAAGTGCTCATCAGTAAATATAGAAATCAATTTGCAGTGGCTTTGGAGGTGTTTGTGAACTGAACACCGATGGGCCAGACACATACATAGCATATGCCATCAGGATGTGATGAACTGACAGTATGATAAATTTCTATCATATTTCTTCAGTTGATCAGCCAAACCAGAATCTCACTGTAGCACTGAAAACCACATCAGTTATTTTCCTCACTTTAGATCTCAGATCAGGTGAGTACTAAGCTGTGATGAAAATTTGCAAGAAATGTTTAAAAATGGGAAGCTTCTCTCTTCCTTGCTCCACAAAATGGATGGTGCTTTCTTCAAAATGCATCCTATGCAAAGGGTTAAGTCTGAAAAGTTATGTGAAAGAAACTGGAAAAACCTGAACTTGGCTAAAACTGAAGTTGTACCTGTCAGTTCTTGAGATAATTCATAGATGTTAATACCAGACGGACTGTCACCATTGAAGCTCTTGTAATTCAAAACACATCTTCACTCAGAGGTTTGTTTCCTTATTGGTGTAATGTCCTCTAATGAAGTGAATGACCATTTCCCATTTCTATGACCTGGAGAAGGCTTTCATGAAGGAACTGCCGAGCAACCCAGGACTGGTCTGGAAAATAGACATACATTCTCAATTTGAATTCTGCACCCCATTAGGAATTCAGCTTTTCCCTTGATAAACTATTTAGTGATTAATTATACTCATGGTTGAGAAGTTGTATGTGTTTTTCAAAATCGTATTTTTCTAACCTAAGTTTCCAGATGCCACATCTAATTATGCCCTCATCAGCTAGATTAAAGGGTTTCAGAAAGACATACATCTTCTCCTTTCGTAGACAACTACTCATCATGATTAATTTACCCATTAATGTTCATTTTCATGGATTAAACAAAATAAGTGCTTTTAGTCTCTTATTTTAAGGCACATTTTCCAGACTTCTTCTTTCTTTCTATTCTTCATACCTTCTTCAATATTCCAGTTTCATTCTCTAAGTCACCACCAAAATCAAACACAGCACTTAAGGAATAATATTAGTCACTCAGAGGATTCAGGCTGAGACGTTTCTTAAAATGTTTTCAGGTATGACACTACAGGTAAACACCCTGATCTAAACTTGGTTAAACATTACATTGTCAGTAATTTTACAAAAGGAAGATACAAAGGATGTTACAACTAATCATTAAAGAGAATGGAGCTACTAATAACATGAAGATCACACAAATATATATTGAACATATATATGCATACATTTCAGTTCATAGATTTTTGAACAAATGTTCCCATTTAGAAATAATTAATTCTGCTGTAAAGATCTGTGGGACTACAGCTTAGAATAAATACAGGGGATTGTTTTGTCAAATATGTGAATAAGCCATTTTGCAAATAAGAAACATATACAGAGATGGTTGAATACAGTCACACGTGTGCAATACACATTCACAGAAACAGGCATACCCAAATGTGTGTTTTTATGTGATTACACGTTGCGTAGTCTCTGCTACTATCAAACGATATTTGCACTGACATAAAGAAACTCAAAAACATACAATACCATGAAACAAGTAACCTTTTCAGAATAAAGAGGCAATAATAATAGACTGAGCAGGAAAAATCTTTTCACTTCAGAATGCCTCATCTCCTTTTGCCTTGGGAATAAAAAAATCCCTTTACAGCCAGACTTGCAGCAGCAATCTCCAGACAGGCTACAGGGTGCTTATTTGTAACATTCATGTTTGTATAAGGGGTCTGTTCAGTCAAAGATTTATAAGAAAAAAAAAAGCATCATATATAATCCTTTTTTGCACTCACTAAATCTGTAATTGTTCCCTAAAGTTATGTGTTTCTGTAATTAAGAAGTTTGAGAGAAACCTTTACAGGCAAATCTGACTGATTTCTTTTTCATTAATTAGGCTAATCCTTCTTTTTCATTAATTAGGCTAATCCAGGAAAGAACTCTTTTCAGAGCCATCCTGATTGTAATAGAACAAAAATTTGAAAGCAGTATAACCTGAGAGACACTCTTT
>NW_010164132.1:68332-88165 GCF_000695765.1 Mesitornis unicolor
TATGTCTTACTTATGGTCTCATTTAGTTCAAAAGGAACCACTGAGATCAGCCAGGAAAGTCCATGTGCATGCACACGCAGAGCAGAATAATTCTGTACAAAGGAATCATTTCTAATAAACCTGGAGAATAAATATAGATGTCATGGCAGTCTGCAAATGAACTTTCAGCGAATCATTAGATGGTACTAATTTGTTGAAGTTAGAAGTCAATGAAGAGGGTGAAGTCATGAGAGAATTGTGTTCCAATGATTAGATCACTGATTATCTCATTTTAATGTCCATGAACCAAAGCAAGCAGGTTGTCCCAGCATTTGTGCAGGACTTTCTATAGACTATTCAACAGCCAGTGCCAAGGATGCCACTGGCTTTGAGATCTGTTCTTTCCTAACTCTTACCCGTCACTCATAATTTCATACATAATTTTCCAAACAGTGATAGGAACATAAAGATGAGAGGAATTTAAATTCCCTATAAGTGGGCTGTTAAACAAGCCAGGGAAAAAAGGGATCAGCTTCTAATAGGTAACAGTTACCCTAGATATGCTTCCCTCTCGAAACACCATGTGTACAGAGAACAAATGTGCTGATGATGCAGTAAGCCATTTGGCCCAAAAGAGGATATTACATTCAAGTATAAGATATTGAATCACTTGGATATGGTTTTCATACTGTAAAAAGAAGTTATTTTGCCACAATTGGCACTAAAGAAAACTGTTTTAAAAATGCCTGTCCCTGCCAGTTTTTGTAAACTGCTGTAGCAGGTCACCCTTTGTGGGTGATGAGGGCACTTTGGGGCAGGAAGGAAGAGAAGGCATGCACTAGTACGGGATTACCAATTGCAAGGATGGCCTTCATCCAACTTCATTATGTCAGCCCAGGAGTCCTGATGTTAAGGATTAGTTCTGCTTTGTATGACCTCCTGAGTTTCTAATATTCCATCTGACAAAAATCACAAGACGTTACTAGGTCTCTCAACTCTAACTGGTATCGATCTACATGAAAGTTTCTGGTACATGTTGGTTAAGACAGAGTCTCATGCAGAAACCAGTTGTGAACATGAGATGTTACCAATTACAGTGAAATATCTTCACATTTCAGGAACTGCATGGGTCAGGATTTCTTACAGTTATTGGAAAACCATTTACTACAGTGTATTTCAACCTGCAGTTATTCTACAGTATTACATGTCACCATCTGTGACAATAAGCTATCCATTGCAACATCTCTAATGTAAAGGAGAATGCAGGGTTTCATTTCTTTTAAATGACCCACTGTATCGCCCTTAGCAAGCTCACTTCTCTCTCTTGAAAAAACATTCACAGATCTTGTAAGAAGTATGCTATTTTATTATGGGGAAAAATTCTTTCAAGCTTGTCGTGTTGTCATCTGATAGCACAGGTGTCCCACCCGATCTACAGCCATTACTTCATGTAAACCATCAGGACAGCCTCTTAGAAGCTTTCCTATATGTGCATGCTACCTATATGTAAAAAAATATTAAGGCTAGGAAGGGTTGATAAATTATTTGTTTGATTTATAAACTAAAGGAGAAAGGTTCAGAATTGCATATTGGCCACTGTTATGTTATAAAATATTTTTTCTGGGTCATTCTGAGCTAATCTGCTGTCACACTGCCAGGAAAGCAACAGTGCTATGCTGCTGGATTGCTCGGGGTTAGGATAACTGATGACATCAGATGGATTTGCAGCAGAGTCGAGTCTGAAACTCTGTGGTGCATGAGTGATTCTTAGCAAAATTATCAATCCCATCAGATCAATGCAAAAGGCAGAAACTAAATAAACTATTAGGTCAGCTGAGTTGACAAGAAGTAGCCTAACGAATGGCAGGGAGGGTTGACACAGTAGCAGGAGGATGTCAAGTTGGCACCTAGTACTGCCACTCACATATTTGACTGCATGGTGCTTCTTGTGTGATAGATTCCAGTGGATGTGGTTATCTTCGCCATAGGAAAACAACGTTGTTAACTGGCCAGTACAGAAGACTGTGTATGCCTACACAAGAAGCCACTTTTTCCACTATGCGCTCAGAGAACCACCAGCAGTCAGTCTTCTGTTCTTTCATGCAGGGAGTGTTGACAGAAAGTGTTGCAATGAATTACAAACTTAAAATTGCACATGATTTGAAACAGCTAATGACTTAAAATTGTAAGTGGTTGCTCAGACACTGGGAGTATACTGGCTATTGCTGGAAAAAATAATTTTCTGTGCTGGTTATGCTTCACAAAATAAGCAAGAGACAAACTTCTACAAGCCCAATAGAGGAGCAGAAACCATTTATCAGAAAATCAAATTAGAACAAGGTTGTCAATCCTTGCCCAAAGCTTGAGGCAAGCTCCTGGTTTTGCTACCACAGTGCTTCATCAAACTTGTCTGCTTACACCTGCTTTCCCTTTTTCAACAGCATTCAACTGCCTAACCTGGGAGACTATGAAATATCTTGTCCACCTTCCACCATCTATAAAAAGTGAGGCCCAAGTTGCATTGATATGTGCCTCCTTAACAACATAACCCTGATCCAGTCCCTAAGCACCCCTTATTCTGTGCCCCAAATGAAGCAGGTAACCTGCAAAAAAGTAGAATAACAATTAAGTTAACAAAGCTAACATAGTAATGCACTTCTAAAAAAGGCTGAGCTAATCTTGGGCAGGCAACTTTAATCCTAGGATTTCTTAACTGTTGAATTCTTAACTCCCTAGGATTTTAATTTTTTAAAAAAATATTTTTATGTAATTGGGCATACAGGGGCATAACAAGTACAAACTTCTGCAAAAGAGGGAGCTATATAGCCACTTCTCCTGTTAGCATTAACTAGCCACAGAAAGGAAAAGAAGATGTGTTCCCTGCCTGCTGCTCCAACCACGGTCAGCACACTCAGTGGACAACCCACTAGAGTGACACATCTCCCAAACTTCTGCCCTTCTCACCCCAGCCTGACTGGAGTCTCCACCTAGCTACCTGTCTGAAAACCCACTTGCTGTCCTAGCAATAAAATTGCATCTATTGCATCTTTCCCATCCATTTGCAGGATTATTTTTCAGATTGTCTCATTCAAGTCTAAGTATTTCACTGTACACACAGGAAAGGCAAACACAGGCTCAGCCTGCCCACCACACGTGCGTAAATACCAGCTAGTGCTTGCACTCAAAGCACGAGGGTGCAGCCCATAAGCATCCATCATATCCTGGCTCACACCCGGGGCTATAAAATGCGACTTGAAAAAAACAGCAATTCTGTGCTTTTTGAAGGATGGGCTTTAGTTTAGAGAGACAGATGGAGCCCTGGGGGTGCGTTCTGGGCACTTCCTGCTGGACTATGCAGCTGTAAAGATCAGTCACATTATAAGCCTAACCAACTTGACAGAATCCCTTTAACTAAATTTGCAAATGGAGGCAACCCCTGATGGGAAGGAAGGGCCACTGTGGCTTAATTAACTGTTAATGAAGAGCCTGGGCCTTTCCAATACCAGTACAGGGCAACTTAAAGTAACATAACCAGCTGGGGATTATTCTTGGAAAAACAGAAGACTTGCAGCCTCCTTAATAGAGATGATATTCCTCTGCCTTATAGTGTTTCTGACTACCCAGCAAGCCTTCAAAATATGAGATGTAGTGTACAATTTTAGCCAACCATTGTCAATTTCCCTCTTACCATGCTCTGCCATCCCTCTGTCCCCACATCAGTGTATCAGTCATGCTTACAAAGTATTCTGACCTAGAAATTATCATCTCCTGTAAAACACATTGTTAATTACAGAAGTCACTTAACATCTATCCTCTGAATGTTTTTAACATTGCCTTGAGTGATGCCCTCACTTAATTCAGCAAGATAATCCCTGGATACCAAGCAATGGTATCAGTTGCAAAACTTCTACCTGACAGTCACAGGTACTGGCCTACTGAGAGACTGCATGATCAGTTTCTCTGTCTTTCCACAATAATCAACTAATTTGTGATCAGCAGAATTCACTGATTTACTGTTTCAAATGAGATGAGAAAGAAGGAAAAAAAACCCAGGGTAACAGTAACTTCCACACTACCGACAAAGGTTCACTAGAGGTATCAGAAACATGAACATGCCCATGGATGTTCAGTCATCAACAGTAATGTTCCTGTGAGTTAGCTCTTCATAAATATTCTCCAAATTTTGCACACTGTCATAAAAACCATGGGATTAGAAGTTGAAAAGTCCATTGTTTTAATAGTCTGTTGGGACCAAAGAAGGCACACTCTTTTTGCTATATTCAGCAATTCTGTACTTCTTTTAAATGCAGTACTGTTTCAAATAACTCAAGAACTGGCTCTCACCATCTCTTGTAGATGGAGTTCCACGGCTAATAAATGTCACTGAAAAGAGTTTTATTTTTTCTAAGTGGCCCACCTATGTTTTGGTTTCTTCATATTTATCTCATTACTCAAACTGTAATATTTCACTCTCTTCGGTGTTTCATGCTGGAAGTACATGTGGATGGCTCATGGAGATTTACAGAGTCTAGAAGATAACTCTGTGATGATTTAGTCTGACTTCTACATAACATAGTAAAAAAAAAATTTGCTTCATCTCAGTCATTAAGTCGTGGCAGAATCAAAGCATAGACAATGAGCCTCCAGTAAGAAACTTCAAGTGACAGAGAATTTATGACGTCCCTGGGTGAAATGCTACAATTGTTCGTTCTTCTTATGGTTAAAATTTTAGTTCTGAATTTTAGTGACTTGAACTCTGAGCCACCAACTCTTGTTACAGCTTTTGACACTAAATAATTGTATATTTTCAACCCTATTTGAGTAATACCTTGGTTTTATTTCAGCTTTTAATAATTGTGAGAGTTTAAAGCTATCTATGGTATTGCAGTCTTCACAGAAACAGAGGTCTCAAAATTACTCAGAACTACCCTGCCAATGTTGCTTATTATGATTGGAAGAGGTCCCTCTCTCCTCATATCTTAAGAGACGTCAATCTTTGTGGTTCCTGTTTTTCCAGTCTCTGGTCTCTCCAGCAAAACAGCCAAAAAAAAGGACAATGAGTTTTGAATTAACACTTTTTCTGTTCTACCTTTGTGGTACTTTTCATTCAGAAGATCCAAATTATCTGTGCTAAGACAAACAATTATACTCAGAGTTCATTTTCATGGAGAGTGGGAGCTGGAAGGAATGGCTCTGAGGAATATATGCACCGGTACGGAAAGGAGTAGAGGGCAGCAGTTTTCTCCAGAACACTATTGTTACTAAGTGAACTTGTTATTACAGAAACCTACACCTATTTCACACCAATGCCCGCTCTGAGTAAATACGATCTTGGCTTTCAAGGATTCCTCCCAAAAGCCTTTTCACACGCAAAACAGAAGGGAATTCATCCTAAGCACGTAAAAAATATTGACAATAATAATAATCTTTCACTGTGGTTTACACATTTGGCCTTGTTGGGCGCACATTTCTGTACCAGCATAAACTGTTTTGGTTACAGTCTTGACTTTATTTTTACCCTCGAATTACTGCCTCAGCTGTGGATATAGTCACACTTTATGCTTATCCTGGTCTAGATTATCTTCCTCTTGTAAAGAACTAAGCTACACCAGTAGAAACAGGTGTGGATTCACTCACCACAGGTGACTGTGTTGCTCTCAACAGCACCACCAGCAGTCTGTGCTCCCCTGTATCACATGGCCTTAATGGCCGTGCAGCTGCAAAGCTGTCTCCCCTATCCATCCTGCCCAAATATCAGCACATTTTCTTGACCCTAATCGCACGGACACAAGTGAGGGACTTGATAAAACTTCAACTAGAACAACAGAACCACTATGTCTAAGTTGCATAACAAGTCCACTGTTCACAAATGGTCTTTTGGATACAAGCAGAAACTGAGTACCCCAGCATGAAATAATACATTGATTTCATGGTATGATGTTAGGTTCATTAGGTAACTCCTGGTGAAACAATGTTCCCCTTCCAGTCTCCTCTGTCCTGCTGCTCTCTCTAACCTTGCTCACAGGTCTTACAGGTACTTGTTTCCCTTGCCTTCTTACCCTTGGCTTCACCATTCAGTTGGGGCTCTACACACAAATGCATGTGCCTTGGCTTGGGTATTTGCAAACACATTTTTAGTGCTTCCATTAAATAGACTTGTACAGGTCTAGGAGAAAGAATGCAACTTTTTAGCACCTATGACCAAACTCTCCAAGAAATTCAGTCCCTCAGGCAACATATGTTTTACATCTGACTCTGATAAGTCAGATGTGAGCTAATTATTCCCTATTATTTGGGATCATTCACATAACATCCTGAGAATTTTAGACTTACAGACTTTAAGTTCAAATTCCAAGTACTGTCCATTTTAGGAACTGGTCAAAGTGTAGAGATTGTTGATAGTTCACCTCCTAGGTTGATTCAAACTTCATTTTAAGGAGAAGTAATGGGAACATAAATGTAAATTCACAAAACTGAGATCAGAAAACAATTAGACCATTTTGTCCTGTCTCCCACAGAGAATTCTGGAAGGTTTCAGAATATGGCCTTGCTACTTTTGACAGAGTCCAGTGACTTTGGTTTGACTGAGGCATATCGGCCAAAAAGAGGAGGGTTACAGAAGATTACTTGTTTGGAAACAAAGGGAGCAAAAGGTGATCTGATGCAACAGTAGTGTGACATCCAAGTAAAACTGAGAAGAGGCAATGAGCACAAGCCACTTCTCCATCTGTAGCAGAGGGAAAATGCTCAAGGAGAAGTCCACAGGACCATTTTCTGCAATGCAGAATTTTCAGCACATCACGCAACATCAGGAGCTGTGCACAACCCACTACCAGCTACTGACTGCAACACCTACCATCTTTCTTGGACATGAGCCAAAACCCAAACATGGAGCCATTTCAGTTCCACAGGGATAAGAACTAGTAAGTTAGCACTCCATGATGGCACAACTCAGATAACAGAAATATCAGACCTACAGAAAATCTCATCTGGTAGCTGGGAAGAATAAAACATAAAGCCCAGATTCTTTACCACAGGGTGATCTCTACTCCATACTGTTTCAGGATTTCTGCAAGTCTTAAAGAGCTATTTAAGTGAAATAAAAACAACTTTTCATCAATAAATAGTTTACTGACCAAACTTGCCAAGGCTGCATCTCCCTAAACCTCAAGGGAAGAATTGGCTGCACTGAATCAACTACGCTGAAAAAGGTCCCTCTCTTTATGCCTTCAACACCTACAAATCTTCAAGGGCCTGCTCGCAAATTGACAACATTTCTGCAATTAAAATAAACTGGCCTAGAGTCAATTTTACAAAAGAAAAGTGCAGGGTTTCTTTCCGGCTTATAGGGGAGAAGGCTGGGGGAAGGTCTGGGGAAAGACAGAGTGGTAGGTACAGAGTAGAAGCAGTGTTAACAGAGGAGAAACAGGGTTCACTTGCAAAAAGACGTCCTGTGTTGCCCTCGATGCTTAGCATTAGTTGAGCTTTGGCCACGAGAGAAAAATACGTCTTTCCACCTAACAAGAAAAAGGGGTTTTTTCGCCTTTTTTTGGGGCGTTAAACACCTTGTTAATTTTTCAGCGATTAACAGCAGTTTAGCACATGGAGAGTGCGGTGGGCAACTTATGTAGACGAATAAATTAAGGCTAAGAATGCACTAAGGCTAAAGTGAAAATCAAAGCTGTCTGTTTTATTGGAAAGGCATCTGCAAATGAGAAGGGAGGAAATTGGTATCTCATTAAAAATGGGAGAGAGAGAGAGAGAGAGAGAGAGAGAAAGAGAGAGAGGAAACTGAAATCTCATTAAAATAACCGGAGAGTCTGTCCTAATTATACGTTTCCAATTGCTAACAAGAGGATATTTGTTAGCAGTTCAGAGTGCTTTTCTTCCAACCAAAACAAACAATATTAATGGCATTATTCTGTCTCCTTAATGCAGTAGCAGTGACAGAATCTTTTTCAAAATAAACACTTTGGGGCTGGAGATCAGCAAAGTTAACGCAAGCAAAAAAGGTAAATTACTTTTTCTCTTAATGACTAGTTGGAGTGCTGTGGCCTGACCTCTACCCCGCTGCACTTAAAATGGCAGGTGGGACTTAAAAAGTGGCAGCCCAGCTTAGTAATGAACTAGTCCACAGGGCAGCAGAGGTACCCTTGCCCTGAACTACAAAGCTAACTGCTCCCTTCAGCATCACCAGGTGGCCACGTGTAGCACTGGAAAACAGTGAGACTCATCACTCACCTCTGAACTCAAAGACAAGCCATCATGTCTAGCAAACAGAGAAGTGGACTGAATGCCAGGAATCTGTGACATTTATTCCCAGTTCTTCCACTGGCTGATTCAATGACTTTGCAAATGTAGCTTTGCCTCAGTTTGCTCCTGTATAGGTTGAGGGTAAAAATACCTTCCCATATTATTTCAAGATTCCAGTAGAAATGAGACAGAAATTTGACGCTCCACCACACTACAGAAGGAAACCTGCAACCTACTTTGACTGCTGGACAAACTGCTACTCAGCTTGGCTGCAATACTCCAGATTTTGTCCCTCAAATAGCCATAGGCAGGTTTGGGAAACCCATTGCAGGCCATAACAGGGCAGGGACATGCAGCTGCAAGAGCCTGACCTTGTAGCCTTCAGCCTTATACCTACCTCCGATGTGCCAGTGAGAGTGACACCAGATCCAGCCACCAGTTGGACCACTTTAACTAGGACTGAGTCTAGCCCCAGGTAAATGCTTATTTAGCAAAAACCACCAGTCTGCTGTGAGCAAAGGAGAGAAAGGCACATTTTACAGAGCCAGAAACAAGGAGGCTAAAACACACTAGAAATGGATTTACAAGGCTCAGCCATGGTGAGCCGGTTGTCATGACATGTCTTTGCCCAGGACTCCTCTAACACAACCTCACATTCAACTCACACCACAAGTTTGATGCAAGTTCTCTTTCCTCCTTCAGCTCCAAGCACATCCAAGCACCACTGCCTTGCAGATCAAAAGGCTCTCCACACAGTGAGCACTTAGGTAACTTCCAGTACATAAGAGCGAGAAGGATAACACTTGATTTGTCATGCAGGACATGTTTTAGACATAAAGATGGTGGAAAGAACCACCTGAAATAGCACAGAATTCTCAGTCTAGAAGTGATTAGCCTATTGTGCCATCATCTGCTTCTAGTTGAGGAACATCCATATTCTCTGGTGTACTACCCAGAGCTGCTACTCCAGGTTGTTCAACCTGGTCTGCCAAGTGAAAAATTTAGAAAATGCATCACTCTATAAAGCTGTAAAGTTTGGCTATGGGATACAGGCATCTCAGGAGACTCCTGGTGAGCAGCAGCACTGTCTCTAGGCAGTATCTTTGCCTGTACGTGTGAAATGAAAGCTGGATACAGCTGCACCTTCATTGCCATCTCCTCTCTACACCAGCACCCTACAGTAACGCACTTAGAGGTAGTAGTTGATGAAGAGAGCTAGTCTGCCTGAGAGGGTAATCCAAAGCAGAAGATGGAGCCTGCTATCTGGATGGAAGAGAATGATTGCTGGGAGAAAATAATGAGGAATTCTCAGCAGGAGGCAAGGGGATGTTCACATCCCTGCTCACTATTTGATCTTCTTCTCGCAAAGAGCTTGTGGTCCTTCACCCAGGAGGTAAAAGCTGCTTCTGTTGACAGGGTCGCACTCACGATGAGAAAAACTTATCTACGCAGTTGCAGATAAGCAGGCACTTCTTTATTCTCAGCGCTGGGGATGCGCAGAGGTTAGCTCCTCAAATTGTGCTCCAGCGCCCACACATTTTCACAGTCTATTTATACGTTTTTAACAAAGCGAAATCATATGAGCATGCATAAGATGATCACCTTTTACTCTGCTCCTCACCCTGATTGGTTCCCCACTATCACCTCACATAAGACATTGAATTACCCCTATATGATTTTTGACATAGAGAGAAAAGTTATGGTCTTCTTCTCGTACCCTTTCTAAGCACCTGTACACACATATCCTGCAGTCCCTTCTTAACTTTGTAGAGGTCAAAGTGTTCTTTTAGCTCTACTGCTAAAACAAATACCTACTTTAATCAGCCAGAATTTTCTTGTGACTATAACACTTGTGTCCAAGAGGTATCTTTAGATACTCAGGCAGCAGAGCCCTCCAACCCAACTATCCTGAAGGAGCTAAGAGCCAAACCCTGTGAGAGGGCAAGAGGTAGAGTGGTTGTGAGCACTGCCAGGAGTACCTCAGTTTTTGTCCAAAGGAGTCCAGGTGTCCAGTGTTGTACTGTTCTGATGCAAACCTTTGTTTTCATGTGCACAAACAGCATCACCATAGCACCACAATGTATACTCATATCCTGTCCCATGAGCCAACCAGCAGCAAAGCCAAGCTGTGAATAGATGGACCAGTTTGGAAAAAACTGCCAGGCTTCTCACACTGGCTATGCCTGGTGCCACAAACTGTCATGATCCTTGTTTTGATGCAGCTTGTTCTAGAGCGTACTGCAGCATGTGTCTGCTCCCAAAACTATACTCTACCTCTGCTCTATAGGAACTCAGTGCCAAAGTACAAAGGGCGTATGGGTCTGTGTGGTCAGGAGACAGCTGCATGATTCAGGGCATCATAAGCAACATTCCTTAAATCATAGGCAGGTACCTTATGGCCATGATAACTGATGGGAAGACAGAGTTCTGGTCTGGCCACTTTTGCCCTGGTAGCTTAAGAACGAATGTAATGAACTGAGCTGTTGTAACTGTTGCCAGTGGCCATGGGTCTCCAAAGTAGTCAAAAATAAGTTTTGCATTCCTTATGATTAACATGATCACAGGAACATCATGGGGGAAGTATGCGGGGATGTGAACACCATTCACTACCCTTCCTACCGTTCTGCTGCAAAGTCTTTTTTGGGTGAAGAGTCCCATTCAGCAGGTCCTGGCATGGAGCAGAATGGCTGAAGGCCAACTTGCGTCACTAGGCTAGAAGACATAGCTTACTCTTTTGCATGGAGAAAAAAAACACCAACAACCAAAATCACCAGAAAAATCCCAAAACAACAAAAAAGGACGATGTAGTCGTAGACAAAATCTCTCAAGTGAGAGTCTAGGTGGCACATTGCATGAAACTCACAGGCATTAGAAACAGCATAGCTGTCTCAAGGCAACACTTCACCAAAATCATTATTGTGCTGTAAAGAAGCAAGAAATACTAGCTTGGTATTATCCTATCTACTGATTTAGTTATACTGCTCGGAGCTAGTTCTTAACATAGATTCTCATCTCACTCTTCCAGACTCTGCACTGGCCCATGTAGGTATATCCTTGGGTCCTTCTATCCTGTCTCAAGGGAAAGAAAACATATGTGGCAGACTGTGAGATGTTCAGACATTGTGACTAGATGAACAGAACCAGGCTCAGGTGAGCATTTCTGACTCATAAGGAACAAACTGAATGCAAATATTGACTAATTAGTGGCTTGGTTTGATAATGTTACTAAAATCAATGTACAACATAGACATGTCAGATTTTACTAGAAGGAGCCAACAGCAAGCCCAATTCAGTTTATGACCTCTTTGTTATAAAACAAAATCCACAAGCACCTTCTCCATTGCTTATTGTTTTTACAGACTATAGCCAACCTGCCATTAAGCTGTATGTAAGTCTAACAAGGAAGGCTGGCTCTAATTTATGACACTATGAATCACCCAGTAGCCTACTGCTATTGTATAAATACTTACAGTGATAAGGACAACAAAGGTCTTGAGTTACTTCACTATGTTCAGAGAAACTCTGTGCATCTGTTGTGGAAACCATGGGGAGGTGAAGGAATGCACTGGTCAAAGCAGATGAGACTGCCCATGGAAATGCAGCTTGGGCCTGAATCAGACAACCATTTTTCAGTTTCCTTTCTTCCCTTCTCCACTTCTTTTCTTTCTTACAGGCGATTTCTCTGATAATCCTGCATGCTGGTAGTACCAGCAGCACACAAGTGTGTCTAAAACCTTGACGACAGTAAATTAATGTATTCCATCAGCACCCATGTCTCACAGCCAGCTGTTTTGTTGTGAAATCTGCCAAGCCCTGGAGGCAGAAAACTGTGCCCCCTCCTTTTGCTCCATACAATGTCTGGTGTAACTTTCACTTAATGATTAGTGGCTTTATTCAATCCATCAGCATAGGGCAGGGGTTACACTACTCTCAGGGGCATCCAGCAAAACCTGATCTGATAAAAAGCATTCTGCTGAAGGAGAAGTGCTTATCAGAAGAGTAGCTGCAGGTGGAGAAATGAAAGAGGAAAGCAGGGAGGCCATTTAGGGAGAGAAATACCACTTCTGTTCTGCTTAGTTATTAGAACATACAATAGGATGCCTAGGGAAAAAAGATCTTGGCTGTCAGAGTAGGCTGATAAGATAGGAGCTATGCTCGATTATCTCAGTGACCACTAGACTGTGCACATGGGCTTACTGTCTTATTCTATTCCAAGCAGAGTCTGAGAAATTTGTTTTGAACTGTCAAGCCCCTGTAACTTCCTTGTATGGAAAGCTCCATTGTTAATTGCACTTAAAATAGAAATGGAGCATGTTCATATACTACACATATTTGCCAACCTGCAAGTCGAAAAGGAACTTCTGATCATCTATAAAGAAACCCACTTGTTTATTCAAGATACAGAGGAGCTAGAAATGGAAAACCACTTTAAGAAATACTCTTTAAAAAATAACTTTGCACTGACTAATGAGTTTATGAGTCATTAAGGTTACTGTTGTCCTTCTCTGATTCACAGCAAGAATCTGCATACAAATTAATTTTTCACTACTACTGTCTCAGTAAAGACAAAGAGAACTCAGGTAAAGTGATGGGACTTGAACTTTGCCCTCAAAACAGGTAGGTTTATAAACCTTTTCAAGTCTTCTGAAGGCAGTAGTATCAAAGCATTCTCCACCATGAACATCAAACTTTAAACATGGCAGACATGAATGTTCCATACAGTCCTTGTTTTCTTTGGACCTGTTCTCCAGCCAAACCTGGTTGGAGAGTCTCAATCAGTCTCTGTTGGCTGCCTTAGGAGTCCTTCAAATCTACCACCTATTCCCTTCCCTAGCTGCGCTGCAGACTGAAGTTGTCATTGCTGGTTCCTGCACCCCAAGTCCCTTGTTTGCAGTAGCCAACTCCAGCTTCTTTTCACTTGCACTTTTCACCTTCTCTTTGCACAGTAAGTCTATGTGATTTATTTCCACCTTCACAACTCTGCTCTTAATTCTATCTCATCTATGCTCAGGAAGGCTTCTGTGTTACCGGCACTGATTTACTGGATGGACAAGGAATCCTTCCACTAGAGATGCCTGTCGCTGTGTTTACACTTCTGTCAGCTGAAGCAGTTGTTATTGCTTAGCCTCTCAGCTCAGGCCAGCACTACACTGCCAAATGCTGCTGACAGCAGACGCTTTCTACCCTTGTGAGGTTGGATGTTTTCCTACGTTGTTGTCGTCTTCTCAGAAATTTGCTGGACTGTCTGTAATTAGGAGCTTTGCTTCTCATCTCCCAGTTTGTTTTATTTCTTTATTTCCAGGACTCCTCTCTTTAAGCCATACTTTGGGTCTTCTTATTCTTCTTTACCTAACACATAGCAAAGTTAAATTACTGTCATAAAGTCATGGTGGCGGGAAAGGGAAAGCATAACTTTCTAATTCCTATCAGAAAACTAAGCTTGAAACTTCACTGTAAAACAATCAGTGATGCTACTCTGTGTGTGTGTAATTTTCTTCATAGACTGTCCAAGTTTGCCAGTCCAGAGGCCTGGATCATTTTGACCAAAAAGTGTGAAACTCCATTTGATCCATCACTCTTTTGCAGAAAAAGCAGCAATCAGCCCTACCGGATCATTACTGTAGGCAACAAATATCTTCAGTAGATAGGTGCAGTATCTAAATACAGGTAAAGACTCCCTCCTATGGAGTTTGTCAATTCTGCAAAACACTAACAGGTTTTGAAACTGCTCTACAGGGGAAATTATTAGTACTAAACAGCATTTGGGACAGGCAGTAGTTTTGGAGACAAATACTTAAAAAGATTTAGGCACTTAGTTTGAGTTGGTAGTGTCTAAGTCTAAATTTGCTAGCCTGAAAAAAACAGATTCAAATGCTGACTACATCAGCAGGCAGCTAGAGTGAGGTGCCTATACATCACTAAACCACTTTCAGAACAAATAATGATGTCTGCAATGCCATCTGTTGCCACATCCCTGATCTCACACTTCCAGAACTTTTGATTTTATGAGAGGTGCAGGGCTGGGGGTGCTGGGGACATCTGTAGCTCGTGGGAGTACTTCTGCCCCACATCCATGCTTCTGACAACTGCTTGAGCCTTCACAAAGACCTTCTTTCAGTCAATGGGCATGAAGAGCAAAGAGGACACCAGTGAAAGACTGGCTGAAAATCTGGGGTCTGGCAGCTGAACTCTGACCTCCAGAGACAGCTCAGGTTTAAACACTTAAAGTTTCCCAGGTGTGTTCAGACCCTGCTCCGGTACAACCAGTGCAACTCAGTGCCCACCTCACACCAAAGCTCCCCTCTGGCTCCAGAAATTAGGCACTGCTTAATAGCTCTCCCCCATCACCGGGTATGACAGGTGTCCACTGAGGTGAGCTCCACACCATGGAAGGGGCCACAAAGAGGGAACCAGCAGACCTGGCCAGCATGTAGATGCCACTGTGGCTGCTCTCCCTCTGTCTCACGCTAGGCTGCAGAGTGCCCTGGGGACAGAGGAGCCACCACGGCCTGATCATCCCCACCCAGAAGGCCTTGGTGGCCCCAGGCCTGGGCCTTCCCTCTGCCCAGCGGGGCTGCCACTGCCACCCAATGCCTCAGCCACATTGCCACCCCCTGCCCTGCTGCCATGTTGCCCTGACAGCCTGAGGGCAGGGCTGCTGCAGGGGCAGCTGGAGGAGACGGAGGATGCCACCTCATTGTTGCCCCTGCTCAGCCTCCTTCCCTAAGCCAGGAAAGGCCATGGTCCTTAGCTCCCTGGAGCCCAAGCAACCCTCCTCAGGCTGCTTGTTCTGCTTTCACCACCCTCCCTCTGCCACTGCAAAGGCTACTGCTGCCTCCCTGGCATGAAGCCCAGAGGGGGCCAAGGCAGCCTGGAGGGGCTCCAGGTAAATCAGCTCTTTTCCCTGCAAGGCAATGGACAAGGCTGCCAGTGAGCAGAGGCACAGACACATCAACCTTTGCTGAGCAGACTTTGCCATCAGTTTCTTTCCCATCACAGCCCTGGTCGGTATTTGAGAAGAAACAAGAGATGGCCACAGAGAGCTTGAGAAGCCTTTGAAGTTGCCATGGCTCAAAGCAAGGCAGATCGTAATGGTAAGAAGCTCCCAGTGGTGGTCAGTACATTTGAGGGGAGTTCAAGACTGGTAGCAAGTACATTTCAGCAGCCCAAAGGAGCCAGCTTCTTTAACTCCTAACTGATCCAAGACTGGCCATTTAGGCTTCCCAGAGGCAAAAGAGGCCTTTGTGCATTTTATGACTCCCAGAAGATTTGCAGTCAGCTCTCCCATACACCTGCCACTATGCCAAAAATAATGTAAACAAGGTCCTTCTGTTTAGTCTGCAGCCAAGAAAATCTCTGTATATTTTGAACAACTCTGGCCCTGATGTTCAGGGTTTTTTGAACACACCTTTTTTTTTTTGCCCTTTCACTTCTGCTGTATTTAACGGTTTGTAGATCGTGTGTTCTCCTATATTTATGCACAGCCTCACTTCTACAAGTCCAGGGTCAAACTCTGAAGCATGGCTTGAAGGACTTCAATACTATATTTAGGGGCACCCAAGTTTGAAAGCAAAATGTGCTGGACACTCTAACAGCCCTGCAGCAACGTTGGTGCCTCATGTAGCAGCTATGTGTAGCTCTGTGAAAAGAGGGGGATGCTTTTACTGCTTCGTTCAGCTACCTTCTTTACACAGGCAGTTATGTGCTGCTGGGGAAGGGAAGTGCACCCAGTAGGTAGAAGGCTAAGTTTTAAAACATGATAATTGCTTTTTTTGCAGATAATTATTTTAGTATGATTTAGGATTTATTTCACATTTCAAATTTTTTTTTAGTATTGCTTGAGCAAAAAGCATCTAAATGCATCATATAATAGGCAACTCTTTTCACTTGCATAACTAAGGAGCATACAACACAAGTGTGGTCAAACTTTCTAAAAAATTTTACCTCCGGAGCTGAAACCATGCATTGAAATTGGAGATTATAATAAAAGTCCAAACATAACCTTAATGATAGGTTTTGCTGTTTTGAAAGCTATAATAGAGGGTAACTACTTGTACCAGCCCAGCGTATGGTGGAGTTCTTTTGTCTCTGACACTTACAAAAGTTTCCTTGGAGCTAGGAAAACATCTTTGGGTTCCTTAACTGAATCACCAAAAGAACAGAAAAAAAGGAATACAATTACAAGAAAAAAAGGCTTATCAACTCCATCTAGTTCAACAAGCTCCCAAAATAGCAAGAGAACTCTGCCAAACCTCTAATGCCACAAGGTTCACTCATTCACTCGTGTTTTTCATTCCACTCTGGGATAGAAAATTTCACTAGCCCCTTCTGGAGCTGCATGTTTTGTTATGTATTGTTTGCTCCTTCTGTACTGGGAACACCTATGCCCATAGAGCAATGAAGAAGACCAAGAGAAGGGAAAGACAAAGAAAAGGATGGCTGTGTTGAAAAGCCAAAAGATAGGGGAAGCTGAAGGGATATACAAACTGAGAAGGAAAATTCAAGAGATGGATAAGAGGGGAGGAAGGTGATGAGATGAATAGAGGTGGCCCTCAGAAAGTAAAGGAGATTATGGACAGATATTTTACTTTCCCAATCATCTGTTAAAAGGAGAGAAAACCGTAGAACTGCACTCCTCGCTTCATTGTGTACTCAGTGGAATTCTCCCATCTGGTCTGACATACCAGCTGAATCTACAACCCACCCTGTAGCCTCTACAAATATGTCAATCAAAATGACCTGCTGTGAAAGCTGTGAGAAGGCACTCTTTTGTCTTATCCTTACATGCATGTTAGCTTCACATAGAATCCCTGCTGTATCTTATTTTCAATCACAGGACGTTGGAAAGTTCCTGCAGATGTTATTTTTGCCATGCAAGTAAAGGAATATTGTGATGTGACTAAACCATGAAAGATGAGGAAAAGCCATGAAATGGGGTCTGGTGTGTGAGCTAGCAGAAGGGGTTCAGTCACATATGGGAGGGTCTGACACAGGACAAGCTCAGCACTCTTTTACATGACTCATTCTGGAACCATGGAGACAACCAGCTTTGCAAATATTGCTAGAGACTTGATGATGAAATTGCTACAGTCAACCCAGATGTTCCTATAAAGAACCCCTTCATGAGACTCCTGAAGCATCAGTGATGGCCAAAGAAAACTTCCCCATTATACCACATAGCAATTTAAACATGTTTCTCCATCCAGCTGCAGGAGCTTTCTCGTGGTTCTGGTCTTCCTTTCTTTTGTGCGTCTCAGATGTTCTTGGACCCACAAGTCAGTTTGGTGATTCAATAACAGGTCTAAATCCCTCACTTCACAGGAAATATGAGGTATAGCTTCACTGTATTGCAATGTTAAGTTTAGATTTACTGAAATTCTGAGGAAGCTGCCAGACATATGCAGCCTGCCTAGTCTGCCATTTCCAAGCTGCACTTTATCTGGATATTTACAGCTATATAGGCCTGTCCTAGAGCTATCTCTTACTTGTGTAAATAGTACTCACAATAGGTAAATGAAAATTGTTCAGGTTTGCACATCTCAAGTCAAATGACATATACCTGGATTGCCTATTGGTACTACAGATTACATGAAACTTTAAGCTATATGAAAGCAATTTGAGGAATTTGCCCTGTAAAGTGTCAGATTTTTTTTTTTCTTACCTTACGACCAAGCTTCCAAAGAAGAGACAGAGCTTTTCTGCCTGACTAACAGCTCTATGTTTTCTTTAGATCATTCCATGGTACTACCTTTCAATCTTCTACCATATGATTCTTTCATATTTGTATTCCCATCAGATATGTTGGGAGTCCTATCTTTTTTGGTTTGTTTCGTTTATTTAAGCAAATAATGCAATTAATTCTAACCCTATGCTGAAAATTGACCTCAAGTGAGAAATTCTGGGATTTCTGTGAAGGGGACTGAGTCAATATGTTCACATTTCTGGTACACAGTGGTACAAGTGAAACCAGAATTATTTTGTGAGCATGTTGAGGAGTAGGATTGTAGTAGGGCATCCATCATCTTGTGGAGCAGTGGCAGGGTGGAGACTAACAGGAAAACATATAACAAATACATAATAAAGAGGGACAATTTATCCCTCTTTCATAGACAGGTAAAGTCAGGAGCATGAACACAAGTGAACACTTGTGAACACTTGTGTATGAATCCTGATAGAGTCCTTGATGTTTCACTGATTAACTCATTTCAGCTTTAACCAAGATGCTTTATTGGCCCTGCTGAAGTTAGTTAAGTTTTCAGTTGGCCTGCAACTGGATCTTAATCATCCATCTCAAAGGTATCAGGAGGCAATCTGAGCCAACCTGATGACTCACTGTCATGCTAAGCAGGTCACACTTGCCCAAAAGGGTTGCGTAAGGGTGAGGAGAGGTATTTCACCAGGATGAAGCTAAACTGATCTGTGCTGATCTCAATCAAGCCTCTGTCCAGCAGTAAATCAAATCCTGTGACTCAAGTAATCAAAATAGAAATCTGATGTGCAAGTGTCTTTGTGAGCTGAAGATCATTCCTTTCTTTAGACAGCAGACTGGTAAAATGATGTCTCATGTAAACTGAGGTAGAAACAGTTTTAGTAAGGCCTACTGTATCAAGATTTTATGTTCGTAGTGAGAACAATAAAAGTACCACAGGAGTTGATTTTGCTATCAAGTTCTGATACAAGAAATGCCAGCTCTCTCACACATGTTCTGAGAAAACCAAGAGCCTGTGTTTTAGAAGAAATAAAGAAGAAATGGGAAAAGTTGACTGAGGTTCAATTTGTACTTTCTGTATTTACATGGGGTTCTTGAGCATTGGATAAATAGGTTTTCAAAATCTGAATAAATAAGCAGCATCTTGGCTTCTCCTACTGGAGGAAGTTTCCCTACGGTACCTTCTCCAGGAGCCTTCCCTGCTACTCTGCTTCACAAAATTCCACTCTCATTCCCTATCAAATAACCAAGGTGAAGTTTTAAATAGGGGAAGCATGGGGCCAGCTTACATAGCCTCATATGGGAGAACTGCTCTCCCTTTCCTTTTTTTTCCTGTCATATGATCAGATGCACAGCCACCACATGCCAAAAATGCCAGTATCCGACATCATGTGAGGGGCACACATGTGGTCGCTTAATGGAGAATAACATTCAGTCGTGTGCTCAGCTCACTCTTTGTCACCTGATGGAAGGAAGAGCTGTGCAAAATTCAGAAAAGGGGACAGCAAAGAAGAAACTAACAGAAAAATTAATCCAGCCTGCAACACACTTCCTCTCCAGTCACATACAAAAACACTTTCAAGTGACACTTCCTCCTCCTGACAGGCAGCTGGAAGGCTGTCTTAGCAGTGAATGCCTTGGCCATGTCTTTGTCATCACATGGCTAAACTATAGCAATATGATAAACTATGGGAAGAAGCCATTAGCCCATAAGAAATTCCAGCTATGTGTAGAGGGGAGCAGGCTATCATTTCATCCATAGAGATTTGTGAGACATGATGTTTGAACCCCCTGTGCTCTGAGTGTGTACTCTAAAGATGTGCAAAATCAGAATCAGGATAGAGGAAACTATTTTAATGAAACTAATTTAATGAAATATAACAAGGGAAAGT
>NW_010164133.1:0-3757 GCF_000695765.1 Mesitornis unicolor
TGGTCCCCTACCCCTGCCCTGTCGCTGTCGCATGTTCTTGAAAACATGCACTGTTCTTGGGGAATAAAATACAGTTATAAAAGCTAGATAGGAAGGCTTTTTCTTTCATAACCTTCTGAAGTTGTCAGGGTGGTATTTTAGTACTTTGTGTTAAATTGCTCAAGTTAAATAAAGAGAGATCAAGTGAAAGAGATAGATATAATTCTAATTTATATATTCTGCAGTAACTCGCATTATGCTGAAATTAAGCCTATGCTTAATAAGCTCAAGGACACTGTCTGGAAAAAATGCCAATGTTGTGAGACTCAATACACACAGTTTGCATGCTATTATCCTAGATTTGACTGATAAAAAAGAGTGAAAACTTTAGTGTTTTAATTCAATGACAAATAATAGTTTAATGAAGGAGAGACGTTATTTTTCCCATTTAAAGCTGTACCTGCATGATAGCCTTGTTGCATATGTCATATCTGCTATCAAGGGATATAGCTCTGCTCAGCCCAGTCATTTTGGTCAGTGATGTTGGACAGTGAAACAGTACAGCTTAACAGTCCCATAGTGAACTGATGAACACAGGTATAAAAATAATGAACCCTGGAGTTACATATAGAGAAACACACTGTTTTTTGCTTTAGCAACTTTAGATTTGTTTGACTCTTCACTGCAGGCCAAAAGCCTTGCAGAATGGGAACAAGATGAGTGGAACAGATGGGCAGAACAAAATTTTTATAGTCAAAGTATATCTACTGTTTCCCAGTAGATATGACTGTTTGCTAGATATCAAAAGATTATTTGATACTTAACTGTATGTAAGAGAGATAGGATTTTTTTAAAAGAAACACCAAATAGTCAGAAAAATGTATGCAATCTTTTAGTTCCATTAAATTCATCCTCAGTTGAGTGATTATGACTGAATTATTTTGTTGATAATTTTTCAGTAAACTGGTACAATTATGTTCTATTTAAGTAGCTTTACTGCTTCTGTAGTCATATGGTCTTACATGCTTTGTCCTTTTTTCTGGTGCTGGGAATTAAGTGCTTAACTCAGAGCAATGAAGAAAATGTAGTTAAGGAAGCAAACCAGCTTTTTTTTTTTTTTTTTGGTTGTGTCAAGAGAAAATAAGCAGTTTCCATAAATTTCAGATTTATATGCTAGGAATTATACTAAATTTGCCTTGGAAATATGTACTCGTACATATCACCATATGGATGTACTTTATCCATTCTGAAACAGTGCAGGTGTTTCTGAAGCATATCATGACTGTATTAATGAATTGAAAAGTTCAAGACCTGATGACTGCTCAAAAGTTGATTTCTTTCTAAAAGCACTCTAATCAATTAGAGTGAAGTTCATACAGCAACATCAGTTCATTTGATTCACTATCAGATTTGAAGATTTTCATAGAACCTTCTTTGCCAGCTTTGGCTTTCATTTTTATTTAGATCATAGAAGTGTGTAATAAGAATACAAATACATTTCCCAGTGGTTACAGGAGTAGTATTTTTAAAAATGAATAGGCAGCTTGTTTGAACCTGTAGCTCAATATTAAATTTACCAGTGAGGGAAGGCCATAAATCTTTTGGTTAAAAAATAAGGACACTGAATCAAGTCCACTGACTTGGAAATAAACTGTTCAAAAGGAAAAGGAAAAAAGTCCACAACAAACCCCAAACAAACAAACAAAACAAAGCAAAACAGAAAAACAACAAAAATCCCCAGAAAAGATATTATTCTAAGAAGCAATGGTAAAAACCACCAGGATAACAAGAGTGACTGAAAAACAATTCATGACCTGCAGTGTGATTCAGACAAATAGTTGTATCAGAAAGTTGCTCTGAGATGTTGTAAACACCTTGATTTGCCCTTTAGCTCATTTTATTTTCAGTCCAAGAGCCAGCCAGCCAGCCAGCCATTCTTCTCCCTCCATAACTATTATGTTATTCTATGGCTAATATTTTTTTATGCCTTTGAATTAGTTTCTATTTAATCCTCTAGTTATGGTGAGTTTATTATTCATGAATTCAGAGTCTGTAGAGTACAAAGAGGTCATAGGTGAGTCAAGTCCTAAAAGATGCTCAGCCAATAATCAGGGGGAGCAGAAGCTTGACTAGTGTTTATATGAATTGCAACCTACCTTTCAGGGGTCAGGTTAGGCCCTAGTTTTCCATTTCACATTCTGTGTTCTTTCGTGATTGGTAACTGCATTACTTAAGGCCCAAACCTGTGGACAGTTCTGTCAGTGCTTAACTTTATCCATATGATTACTTTCCATTAATTCAAGAAATCTGCTCTAAGCATAATGTTTGCAAGCTTTAAATGCTGGAGAACATGCCTTTGTGACTCTTAATAAAATTAAATTAAACTTCTCTCTTTTAGTTCACATCTTTATCATAGCCTTGCAATTTAGTCCTGTAATACCTAAATTCAAAACAGGTAATTCAGATAGATTTGGATATTTGGCTTGGTTTATTCCTAATTTCTTGCCTGCACTTCTGGTATCAGACATTTTCACCAGTGAAATAAAGAAAATATGCCTGTCCTGCTGGTGTCTTTCTGCCTTGGCTTCATTCACTGGGAACAGATGGGAATGTCATAAAGAGGATCTTAAAGCAAAAGAAGCTTTAGCAAAAGAATGCAGAAGATGCATTTTGCATAGCTGGCATATTCATTACAACATTAGACCATTCTGTTATTTAGAATTCAGAACTGTAGAAACACTACAATATGCTGTGTATGAAAAAATCCAAGACCACTAATAGATAAGCTAGAAACCTCATCAATTTTGCCTTTTTCCATGGGTTTCATTCTTCCATGGCACTAGGCTGTGTCCAGTGTATACTAAATAATCCATATTCTTGTTTACTCTGGCCACAATGTTAAGCTGATTTTTAAAGAATGGGTAATTTACTAAAATTAAATAATGCCATTTCTTGTACATTCTCACTTGTTTTGGTTGGATTCTCTCCACCCTGGTGCTTGGCAGTATTTGTTTTTAGCTGATTATAAATATATTTCTATAGCTGAGAGATTGCAGCACTGCTGGCAGAGGCTGGTTTCATGCACATAGTTCTTTTACTACTTAAGTTTATCATCTATATAATGTGCAGACTTGCAGTTACACAGACTTGGGGACACAGATTGCCTTGGTTCTGCTGCACATTGGACTGGTGAGAAATAAGAACAGGATGATAGCTTCAGTAGCTGCACAGAGCAGCAAGTACAAACTACTATGTGTCCTTGACTTCTGATGCCACAAGGCACCCAACCGAGGCACTGGAGATGAGGAGTGATTTAGGATTGAAACCTGTTTTGATACAACCTCCTCATGTTTTGAATTCAGCGTGCACCAGCAGTATGTATCTACACTAAGGACCTTGAAATCACCTTTGGCATCTCAAAATTCAGATTGCAAAAGCTAGCAAAGCCTACAGCTTTCTCCCATGTTTTTAATGTTACAGCTTATTGTTATTAAAGACAGTGTGACTGTCTTATTTGAATGTTTTCTACATTTCAGGATTCAGTCTTACTTCTCCTGCTCCCATTCTGTCTTCACAGCACTTCATTCTTCTTACATATTTTTTGACTGAAATTTATTTTCACTTTTCTGAAATATGTTCATATATTTTATACATAAGCATGTATATATAAAGACAGATATACATACATTGTAAATGTGTATTGATGAAATCCGTTCCATTTGAGTGTACCTTTTGCCACACAGAATTCTTGTATTTTAAAATCTTATTTTTTCTTTCC
>NW_010164133.1:3788-22471 GCF_000695765.1 Mesitornis unicolor
CATGAATTTTGCCACATCTAGTAACCTGTGCTCCACGTCTTTCTTCTGAAATCTGTAATAATAGTTGTACTGAAAAGGACCTAAGGGAGGTAGAAGGTAGCCTAGAATCTATTTATGCAGTTTCATGCTATATCATTAGTGTCCAGTTTTTCTGTCTACACACACAATTAATTTCGGTCAGCTGCTGGTTAAATTGTACTAAGACTATTCATGAGGTAAATTCCCTATTTTGTTTTGTCCTCTTCATTTATAATTATATTTTTTCTAGTTTTAGCCTTTCCTCTGAAGGAAAATATGTACTGAGATGAACAAGACTTTGCCATGAAGTATGGAAACAATAAAATCAGATTGCTCCTGCATTCGGGTTTGAGGAGGATAAAGGTCATATCCTTTAGTTATTCTCCATACGAAGAGCAAATGAAGTAACTTCTCATTCTTCTTACCAGATATAAATCTCTGGGCATGTCACTGGCCAAAAATATAGCCATAATTATGATATTTTTCATTAACAAAGAGTATTTCTTTTCCTGTGTCTCCGCACAAAGAAGGATTTTACCAGTGTTCCATCCTGAGCAGGGACTATTGCGTTAGTGATGCAGTTGATAATTTTTCTCATGGATTTAAATAAAAGCCTAGAGGATTTTTTTTCCTTTCAAGCTTTTTCTTATTTAATTTGTTAAATCTTTTGCTTATATTTAAGACAGGTCTTCTCTACATGCTCAAACAAATAAAAAAATGCCTGACTCCTCTTTCCTATTGTTAATGCAGGTTTTTTTGTTGGAAAACCTGTTAGTGGAATTAAGATGCTTCATTTTTACCAGATCAACTAAGCAAATGGTGTGTGTCACAAATATTGTTTGTAGTCTTTGCAGAAAGTATTGTGAAGAAGGCCCAGTTTTTCTTGCATCATACACCTTTGCTTCCTGGATTTTGAGTTGAAACATCTAATGATAATCAGAAAACAAAGCAAGAGAGTAATCCTATCTTCAGCCTTCTTTTGCCATGTGATTCCTAGTTCAGGGTTCTCTGTAGCTTTCATTATTCAAGCTTGGTTTTCCCTATTTTGTTCCAGCCAGGCCTAACTCAACTTAACTCAGAACCATTTGTCTCTCCACAATACGGAAAAAATTTTTTGCTCCAAAAAAAATTTCATCAGTAAACAAAAATGTCTGGGCCATTTTTCCTTTAGAAGACAGTAATATGTTCCTGTCATTACTAGGTAAAGAGAAATGCAGACTATACCACATGTCACTGTTGAAGTGGGACTATAGTGTGTGTTTCACTTACTGTCTCGAACAACTTAGTGTTGTCATAGGCAGAGAGACTATGAATATACACATGTTATTTCAGCAAGGCTTCTAGTGCCCATTTTCCACTGACTTTTTTATTATTCTCTTACTAAATAACAAGCAGGAGAAACCTTTTATTCTGAAAATATCTGAGAAGAGACAATGCAGATATGGTTCAACTGTGTTATTTTAAAATAAACAGGAGTCATTTTTTTCTGATATACAACAGCTGAGTGATACCAGCTCAATTTGCTATCATTACTATTAGAAGAATGATCTATTAGGACTTTTCTTTCCCCTAGAGAACCTGAAGTAAAAGCTCCAAGGACATTTTCAAATAGACTGTAATAGTTCAGACATTCTTATCAGCAGGACATTATGAAACTGTGCTGGCATTGTCTTACTTTTCCAACAAGACTATGAGGCTTTTCTCATAACATCAGCAAAGCAAGGGCAAATTCTATGCATGTAAGTGCAAAAACAACACTACCAAACTGCCTGACACAAGTATACAGGCAGCTGTAGATGACTTTATACCTTTTATGAGTATGCAGTCTTCTATATCTATTGTCTGTAAGTTATCTGTTAAAATTCCATTTGTAGAGAAGAATTTGTCCATGCTCCAGTGAAAGCTGCAGCTGATTCATTAGAGGATAATATGCCTCCTAAAATACAATAATCAACTTGTGGTCTTGGCATCCTGGGGTGTATCAGGAGGGGGGTGGTTAGTAGGTCGAGAGAGGTTCTCCTCCCCCTCTACTCTGCCCTGGTGAGACCGCATCTGGAATATTGTGTCCAGTTCTGGGCCCCTCAGTTCAAGAAGGACAGGGAACTGCTGGAGAGAGTCCAGCGTAGAGCTACAAAGATGATTGAGGGAGTGGAGCATCTCCCTTATGAGGAGCGGCTGAGGGAGCTGGGTCTCTTTAGTTTGCAGAAGAGGAGACTGAGGGGAGACCTCATTCATGTTTATAGATATTTAAAGGGTGAGTGTCACGAGGATGGAGCCAGGCTCTTCTCGGTGACAAACAATGATAGGACAAGAGGTAATGGGCACAAGCTGGAACACAGGAGGTTCCACTTAAATTTGAGAAGAAACTTCTTCTCAGTGAGGGTGACAGAGCACTGGAACAGGCTGCCCAGAGAGGTTGTGGAGTCTCCTTCTCTGGAGACATTCAAAACCCGCCTGGACGCCTTCCTGTGCAACCTCATCTAGGTGTTCCTGCTCCGGCAGGGGGATTGGACGAGATGATCTTTTGAGGTCCCTTCCAATCCCTAACGTTCTGTGATTCTGTGATTCTGTGATTCTGTCTTAGTGATGAGGCTAGCAATATTTAGAAATAAATATTCAGCATAGCCAGTAGACGGTAAATAGCTTGATATCTGTGCAAAGATGAAATAAAATCAGTCTCTCCTTACTCAAACCAACTTATCTTGGAATTCTATCCCTCTGTTTTTCTGTTGAGTTTTGTTTTGTTTTGGGTTGTTTGGTTGTGGTTTTTTTCCACTGTAAATCAGAGCCTCATTTTGTGAATTGCTTATCATTCCTTATTAACTTCTTGTAAATTAGGGATGAAGTTTGTCCTTGTCATTATTCTTTATAACAAATTACAGAAAAAGATATAAGTATGTGTGGTTTATCTACTGTTCCAAGCAAGTCAACAACAGAATTAAGGATACAGCACAATTTTGTGCTTCTCAGTACATAAACCTTCCAGATACTCACAAATACTGTTTCAGAGTCGATCATTAAAGTCTTAAGTATGTCAAATCCTGAACTGATAGGACTATCATCTCTTTTGGCTTTGGAAAGTAATAGCAAATAGTTTAAACTGTATCTGCTGTAGAACGGCATTAAAACCAAATTTATCCACCAGCTCAAGAATCAGAATTTAAGCAATGGAATAGTCAAGTAATCTCTTATTAGATGTTAGAGCCACTTCTTTAATTTTATGTCCATCCATACTGCATGAACTGTGCATAAAATCACTATTTTTTTCTGATTAGCTTGCACAGCAACTTGTTCAGTCACATAAATGTCTATTGCACCACATCCATTGTTTTTATGACACAGTTCTTTGAGTGAATTTTTCATTTCTGTTTACTTGAAATTCACCTTTTTGTATACCCACTTTTGTGACAATTGTTGGACAATGGAAGTACATTGCTTGAAAACTGCACGACAAAGCACAGAGACAGGGAAAGTGAATGGAAATGTGTTATAGCTCTAAATTACCTCAACAAGGTAATGTTTCAGCACATTAACAATGATATTTTTAGACTGCAGTTTATGGTATGTAGTTGTCAGTCTAACGGTTTCAAGTATACCACGCAGACACATACTGTCATATGCAATTATACTGTGATTTGTTGTGAAGGTAAAAGAGCAAAGGTCCAAATGTTTAAAGTACACAATAGACTGATATGTTTTATTTATGGAAAAGCAATCACTCCAAACAGAAGCATTTTATATTTAAAATATGATACTGATAATTTGTAATATCTTATAAATTTATGTGGTAATTCACAGAAATTTAAAAGTATAGGCCACTGTTCAGAGGACTTTATAGCATCTGTTACAGGCATCCCAAGCCACTCTGATCTCCATTAGCTTTGCTTGGATGTTGTGCATAACAGTTCCTAAGTTCCTATGACTTTCATTAGCTACATCATCATAACAGTGATGACAGAGACTAGGACTTTGTTGGAAATACTATGATGTGCCTTTTCCCTTGTAACTCAGCAATGAAAAAATAGTATCTTATACCCACTTCTTTTATTGTTTGGTTTCCTTGATTTCCTTGACTTAGTGATTGTATTAAGAGTTTTTTGAGTTTATTTCTCTGAGATTTAAAATGGTTATAGTCAGCTCAAAAACATAAGCAGAACAGCTCAGCTTCTATCTTGTTTCTATGCTTTGGCTGTCTGGTATACAGAAATGAAACTCAAAAATGCTTATGTCTTTGTACACCTAAGTAAGGGGATTTTGTCTAAAGAAAAGTTTGTTTATTAAAAATTCCTTCTATGACCTTTAAAAACATGAGGTACATTATTCAGAAAGCAAAAAACAGTGACAAGCCAAGTGTTCTTTTCACTAGAAACACTCTTCTGAAATGATTTCATAGTAACAACATCTGAAAAGATACCAAGGACAATAGAAATTGGAAAAAAAAAGGCATCATTTAAAATGCTGGCACTGCATTAAAGGAATTCAAAAGGTTCACAATAATATAATAGTGAATTAATTTTGCCTATTGTTTTTTCCTAATAATACCTTTCTTTATTTCTGTTTACCACCTGTTACATCTGCTTGTCATTAGATGCTGTAATTTTTTCCCATGTGTTAATGATTTTCTAGATAATCAATACCTTAAAGTATAAAGTAAGAATTTTTCTCTATTTTCATTTATGACATTTTTCTTCATGCAAAAAAAGTGAAAATTATGGATATAAAAACTGAAAGTGTTATAACTGTTACCTTGATTATAAATGTCCATATAGTTGACTTAGTGATATGAATAAAGCACTATAAATTTCAGATTTTAGATCTAACACATTCTACTGTTCTACAGAAATCAGGGACCCCTGTGGTATTATGTGCTCTAAAGCAATAGAAGATATGATGTTACAAAGCTCATGTTAGAATTGCTGAGAATTTAAAAGAAATAAAGTGAAACTATTATATTTCCATTTTAGCATTTCTTTTAAAAGTACAGTCTGGAACACAGCAAAACAAGATTATTCTCCTGGTGAATTAAATATTAACTTTGATTAACTTTGTGTTGCCGTACCATTTAATCCTTGACATTGACCTAGTTTTCTCTTTAATTATTTGACAAAGTTATTGTGTAGAGACTTATGTCCTTGTTGTTTGGAGAAAAAAAATCATACTGTTGTGGGCTGTAATTAAAATAACTCACACTTACTGAAAGTTTTTGCTTCAACAGTGTTAACTCCTTACAAGCTTGCAAGGCAGCTTGCAAGCAGCAGCTTATTTTAAGCCGATATAAAGTCTAAATTAAGGTCATATTCAATATAAAAGTAATGATAGAATTAGATGCGATGCTGAGAGAGTACTGCTGTAGGACAGTGGAGATCTCTGTTCATTTTCCAGCTCGGACAGCAGACACTGGGACTGACCTTGAATAAAGCAGTCTGTATCAGACTTCAATTTCTCATCTGTAAAAGTGGACTAATATCTTTCTAGCACAGAGGCATCTTTTGAAAACAATGTCTATTCATGACAGTGAGACAAGTTATGAATAGCATGCCTCAGAAGGCATTCCACCTACTAGAAAAGGTTGCTCCTGTAGAGCACCTCAGAGCATGGCTAAATTTCAGTTTTATCATCTTTATATTCATATTTTAATATTTTTCCTTATCCACTGATTCTAGCACTTTCCGTTCCATGTTTTTCAGTTGTTCTTGAATTCGTGTCCTGATGATATTTTTTAAGTCTACAAATTAAGACTAATTGTGACTGACCAATAAACCCCTACAATGGAAGAAGGCTCAGAGGAGATGGGCAAGATGATGAGCCCATGAAGCTTTTGTGTTGCTGTACCATTTAATCCTTAACATTATCCTAGTTTTCAGCCTTTGACTGTCCACAGCTCTTGCAAAGAAGATGATTTATCTCAACACCAAGAAGATCACAGGGTGGCCTTTGTTCTAGGTAAACAGCTATCAGCAGCTGAGTGAGTCAACTGGTGGTGTAAATGTTTCTCCTTGAGTTCATTAGAAGAGTGTGTCTCCCTGAGTTAGCCAAACCAGCGTGGGTGGGGGGAGCAGGGAGGAATGTGTGTTTGAATACCTGGCTCAGCCCAACACATTGTATAAAAACTGGAAAACTAACAAAAGAATTTCAATGAGAACAATGGAATTGAGCTGGCTACAACTAACATATGCTTTCCTGGTGACTGGGAATACTAGTGTCGTGATGGTGAGCATGTAATAGAGACAGGTAATGGGAATAACATTGGTATTGTGATTGAACTGCGTCTCACAATTGCTATTTATGTATTTGCTAAGTGTAGCTTACATTTGTATTGTGCAAAATATTTTGTATCATTTTGTTAAATCACAAATCTTATGTAACATAATCTCTAAGTAAGTAAATTTGATAATAAACATTTCATCCTCCGTCTGTGGAATATCTAAAAGAACTTGGTCAAACAGTGTTGGACTTTTATGCTAATTCACACCCAGCTTCTAAAATATGTTAAAGACAGTGGTGGCTAATACAAGTGACTAAAAATAAACTTTGTAGTAGATATTCCTCTGCCTTTTAAAAGGCATCAGTCAGCAATTTTGATCTCTGAACAGGATGGCTTTTATAACATGGAGGGTTTCTCTTTTGTTTTGACAGAGGTTCTCTAAGCATACCAAAGTTTCTAGCTGTCATGCAGAATCCATCTTCTGGCAGCTCTGTTTGCTTTTCCTCATGTTTTGGGAGACCAGCATCTTGTAGAACAAGAGCTGCAAGAGGATGAGAGATGCTATTATTGGCAAAAAGAAAGTTGTGGTGCTGTATAAAATGTAAACGGTTGTAGAAATGTAAGCCTCAGTTGGTATCACACCATCTTAAACAGGTGTTCCATACGAAGACCAATTATAAAAATTAATTTAAACCTAAATATTACCACAATGCCGAATTGGACAGTACCTCAAAATTTTAGTTATTTTCAGGCTGTGTTACTAGCTTCTCATCACCAAAATAATCCCAAATAGGATAAGGATTTTATTATATTTAAAAGAACATAAAAGAGCAACTATTAACAGCTTCATGTGATAACAGTTCATATGCAGTCTTCAAAATATAAATGTCTTTGTAGAATACATTCCAGACAGGAACTACAAAGTGTTATACTTTGTGCTTGGTTAAGGATTGCCTCCAAAGAGTGATGAAGAATCATCTCTTACTACTAAGACTAAGTACGTGCTGGTCTGTCAGTATAGATCAGCAATGACCCCTAGCAGGAAGAAGGTAGGAGGGAAGGAAGGAAATGCATCTTTTTTCAAGATATTTTCCACCTTGTTGACATTTGTTATGAACAGTTACAGTCTTTTCTGTCAGGTGTTTCAGACTGAAAAATAGAAAGTTTGCAGCTGGACTTTGTAGGCTGAAATTCAGAGGTCTCATAGTGGGTTTCTAACTAGAAACATGATGGCAAACTATGCACTAGTAATCTCTAAAGAAAAAGACACATTTATTAAAGAAAATTCAGTTACTGATGTCTACAAAACTTTGGTTTTCATTAACCATTATTTTAAGCATTACAAGCAAATCTAGGTGGAGTTCATATCTTGTGATAGATAAAGGCAAAAGATAATGTGCCCAGATGCTAAAGATGATTATAAATGTAGCTGACAATGGATAGCCTCACCAGATCCCCTTCTTCATTGCTTTTTCATTATTGTGTTTGTATGTAACCATATTGTATTGTATGTAACCAACAGTTTTCTTTCATCAGTAGTTACCCAAAAGATGTCATGAGTTACTGTGATATCTGTCATTTTTATTGTTCATGAGCTGCCCGTGGGACATAGGAAGAGGTTGGACTGAAATATTTTAATTGCTTATGTTAAGAATTTCTACTGTTTAATATTTGCTTACTGTGACTGCATGGAACTTATGGGTATTTTCCCCCTAGAATGTGTGCTTATAATGAGAAAAACATTCAGTAGACTTTCTGGAAGAAGCATAGTTCAAGGTGAAAGTCTGCTATAAGGAAAGACTCATTAAAATAAGTGCACTCAACAGCTCAATTCTATGTGCATTTAATCACAGCTGCAAAGCTGAGTACTAACCTTAATCCAGTACTGCCCTTAACTCCTAATAGTGCTTCCAGAATTGCATATCCATCAGAGAATATGAGATCTACTACTACTTTAATAGCCTTAGGTGTTCCCTAAATTCTTGCAATCAGTCTCATAATTTACGCCTTTTGACTTGCATCAAAGCATGTTAAAAGACAGAAGTATTTGCACAGCAAACTGTTATGTGACAGTGTCAAAAATAACATTGTTTCATATAAAAAGGTAGAGATCTAATTTAAAAAAAATATATTAGCAGGGAGTAGGAGGCTTTGAGCAAAATACAAAACAATGAAAACAATGAAGTGAATAAGATTTTACTAGAAATTCAGATGGAGTCTGAATCTGCCTTGGTTTCAGAATTTACTATGGAAATTTGCCAGACCTAGACAGAATGTGAATCTGAGGTTCCAACTCCTTCAGTAATAAAGGTTCTCAACATGAAATAGTCTACATAGCACAACTTAACACAGACAAAGCTAATATAGGCACTGACTTGATTATCTCTGATAGCACTACACTAAGCAATATAATTGTACTGGTGTGGCTCAGCCAAGCAGCAGATTGGAAAGCCATGCTATCAAAACTATTACTGTTTGACCACATATTTCCTCAAAATGTAGGGGCATATGGATTAAGGTCTGCGCTAGGGAAAAAGCCTATAAACTGCTGAGGGAAATTACTTTTTAGTTGATTAAATTAGTAAATAGCTCAAGCAGCCTTTTGTAGATAAGGAGCTATGTTGTTCAAAATTTTTCTTGGTTGTGGTTAGTTTAATTCTCTCCATCTCAAAAGTAATTATGATGATAGATTAGGAATATGAAATCTTAGTTTCCTTAGGGAATTTTCAGAAAATTGATATACATAAAAAGAACTTGACATTACCTGGGCCAAATGCAATTGTAGGATATTTTAGTTTTAACTATTAAATTTTATGCAGACAAAAATGTTCATTGTAGGAATGTCTAGGTTTTGGAATTACACAGCCAGTTTGCTAGCATTCAATAATATTTTCTTCAAGACTTAGTCTACTGTTGCTATGTTTACTTCACAAAGATAGTAAAACAGCATGCCTGACCAAAATTAATTTGTCTGTAGATGAACAAAAACTCCTAGTTAATTGCTTCTTTCTGTCAAGGCCAGGAAAATCTTACTCTGGATCCGTCAACAGAAAAAGTTCTTCAACAAACAAGTTCAACCTATTAGAGTATTCTTAGCCCTACATGACTGAGAGGTTTCAATAGCACACAAGGGCAAGCTGACCTCATCTTTCTTATGAAAATTTGTTGCCAATTTATACTTTTTATCAGTATGAGAAATGCATGTGCACCAATACATTGTGAATCTGAATTTTCCTTTTTTGCAGTGTCTATGTTTTGAATTCCTTTACTTCCTTAGCACAGTCTGTCATGGATAAGCTGATCTCAGCCTGTATTTATGCACATTCAAAAGTGTAACAGTAAACATGCATGTAAACTTTTAATGAGATTTTTGAAATTTTGAGACCTCAATTGTTTTTGACATGTTTGAGGTATGATACCATGCAATTTTTATGTTCTAAACTTTTGCTTGGAAATCGTGGATTTTATATGGATTTTAAGAAGAAAAGGTAGTGCAGAGCAGAAAAATCATAGCAATCAAATTTGAACTGTGAAGTTCTAGTGGCTTCATAAAGATTTAGACATCATGCATATATTCAGTAATATATCTCCTCTGATGTGCCTTCTACATGATCCAAAGGACACCTTGAACTGAATGTCCATGTTTTTTTGGAGAGAAGTGAAAGAGGAAGGGGGTTTCAAATTTGATATCCACAAGGCAGTTTACTGCAATACAGCCTCATGGTGTGTTGTATTCCCCATAAAATACAAATGTGTGATCCTTACTGCTTCAGCTCAGCTTCACTAAAACCATGGAAGGATGGTTTAGATAAGTATCTGAGCCCCCAGCCTACTGAGGGCAGTACATGAAGGAAGGAGAAGGCAGCAGCAGGCAGCTGACATGATTGCAACCAGATACATGAAAAGGGTTCTTTTTCCTTATAGAAAATGCTTCTGCCTTTTTGTTGTCCTGTTGCAGCAGACTCTTTATGGGCATTATAAAGTCTATCTCTTTCATGACTAGTTAGTAGAATTGGTCAGAGTGCAGGTTGTTTTGCTTTAGTTTTGAATTCTTTTTTTTACAAAAGTGTGGTTAAACTCTTCAGAAATGCTAGTGCACAGGAGAATGAAGTGCTATGCACAGATAGGCTCCAAATAGCTCTAATTGAACTACCTTACCCAGTGAAAGAGGTAATTGTTTTGATAGCATAGCTTTCCAATCTGCTGCTTGGCTGAGCCATACCAATACAATTATACTGCTCAGTGTAGTGCTATCATCATGCACAATCAAGTCAGTGCCTAGATTAGCTCTCTTTCATTAAATGGCATTATCAATGAAAAAATTTACACTATTTTAATAAAGCCAGTGACATTTATGAAGGAAAAAATTGCTAACCTCATTTTTAATTGATTTGTTCAGTTTCTTTCATGACTTGGGGTGAAAAATGGTCACTTCAGTTGTAGTGTGTCCTGGGATTTTCTTGTGACTTTCTCTCACTCAGTGGTTGAGTGCAGGTGAGATGAAAAGTGAAAGCACTAGATCCAGTAAGAACAGCAAACCTCTTTCAGGGGCCAGCTTTGAGACTCCTTTTTGAGATTACACTTCAATCTGTTTTTAAAGGGAACATGTTTTCCTTTATGTCTACAGACTGTTACTTTAAAAATAACCTTTGTCTGTATATTAATTGATGTACCTAGCTTCTGGAATTTCAGAGTGACAAGTTTCAAGTCATATTTACTTTTCTACTTTCTTGTTACCATGTGTGTCAGCTAAAATGCAAATTTTGCTTCATTTGTCTTGCCCAGGATGGCAAACAGGTATGAAGCTATACCTAGTATCTTTGGCTTGCTTTCATTCTTAAAAATATCTAGCCTCATTTAATAGCTAATGCTATTCCATTCCTTCCTAACTTAGTTTTAGTGACAGTTATGGGTTGACTATTTTCCTGTCTTTTTAGACAGCTCTGCCAGTTTTCTTGAATTTATTGATCACATTTCTTAAAAAACAGACATTCTTAACAGTTCAGAAATATTCAAAATAGTATATTGGCACAATAATTTTCAAATTTAAAAATTATATTTGAAATATATTTTGCTTTTCTGTATATACATTCTTTCACAATGATTTATGTTTTCTTCTAGTCTTTTTTGTTGTGTATCTTTGCATGATACTTTTAAAAAAATGTGGTTGACTACAGTGCAATACTATGTGCTCCTGCAAATATTAAGCAGAAAATCAAGAGAAAAAAGGTATAATAGAGCTGAAAATAATATTACCTTAGCTGTTCCTTCCATCATCACAGGTGCTATTGTTAAATAGAACACTGTATTGATTTATCCTGGAGAGTTAACTTCGCACCTATTTCCGAAGGATAAAAAGGAGGAGGGAAGGAAGAAGAGAAGTTCAAGGAAGGAACTTAAAACAGCAGTCCAGTCAGTATTTTAGTTTAGCTCAGAAAGACATTTTCAAAATGCACCTCCTCAATATTCCCACAGACTGTATTTTGATTTGCATTGCAGAGTGGTTTTGGATCATGCAAACTAGATTCACCTGGGTGAAGCTAATCTGAAAGATTCTCCACAGAAATGTACCTGATGCTCTCCAACTGCTATTGGGATTAGTTCTACAGACCAAACTGGATAGCTCAAAGTAAAACCCCTGAAATGCATATAGTATCGATGTTGAATCCTCAGCACTAACTGTTTCATTCTACACATTGACTCCCACCGTGCTGCACTGCAGTGCTTGTTATGTAGATACAGCATGGTTCTATTCCTACTTTACATAATGTTGCCTATCCATCCCTCACACAGCTGTTGTCTGAGAGCTGCTGTAGCAGATCCTGGTATGAGGTACATGAGAAACAAAATTTTTCCAGGGGAAGGAAGGTTAAGGCTACTTTTCAGCAATTAAAACTGTTCAGTGTAGAGGATGCTGTTGGAACTCTATTATACAGAGAACCCAGGGAGAAAAAGAGAGTAAACTGGATTCCTGCAAGAGAGACAAATCAGCAGTAGGACATCACTCTTCAGAAAAGGAGCATTTTTATGTGACAAGGCCAGGGTTCAGGAACAGATTGACCAGAAAGAACATAGATCTACACAGAAGCTGCCAATGTCATTGCTTTCTCCAATATTTTCTACTTTGGTTTTGGAAAGAATAAAGTTGTTAGAGGAAAGAGACAGTAATAGAAGTGCACTGCTTCTTCCTCTGCACTGCAATTTTTCTCAGTGGCATCAATTATCATGCATAGTTTCTTATATATTTCTTCAGTGTGTGTTAAAAATAACTCACTTTGTTTTGAGCAAGACTTCGAATTGAAGGCTAGGACAAAAGTATCACGATTTGCAGACACAGCGTCATTCTGTGTGGTGACCTGCCAAGCCACAGATATCACATATGCTGATATGCTTGTAGCCCAGTCACAGGGCACTTTTGCTGCACTCAAGAGCCTCAAGATGAAAACAAACATGGAACAGTTACCCAGGAGAGGAAAGCAAACATCACTAAGACCTTCACAATATCATCAACTGACAGCAGTGTGAAACCTAACACTTCTCTTTGGATGTTTCTGCAGTAAGTGCAGTAAATTTTGAAGATATGGAATGATCAATATGATGATTACTCTTTTTGATAATGCTGCTATTCATAGATGGAATCAATGATGTTTTGGAACTACATGAAGAGAGCATTTGTGTTTAAATGGTCTTTAGTCCACCACAATATTCTTGCCTCTAATTTGGAGAGAGATGGATTTGATGGATGGACTATTAAATAGATAAGAAATTGTCTGGATGGCTGAATCCAGAGAGTTACAGTCAACAGCTCAATGTCAAAGTGGAAACCAGTAATGAGTGATGTCTCTGAAGGGTTCATACTGGGACCAATACTACTTAAACAACTTCTTTAATGACATAGGTAGTGGCATTGAGTGCACTCTTAGCAAGTTTTAAGATGACACCAAGCTGAGTGGTGCAGCTGATACACTAGTGGGAAGGGAAAGTGCAAAGAAAGCTGTATGGCTTCACTGTAAAGAATTGGGTTTTGCTTAATACTGTCATGAAATCCAGAGACAGATATTGTTGAAGGATGCAGAAAAAGTCCCTAGGATTCTCTGTGTCAGGTAACTCGCTTCTCACCCAAACATCCAGCATGTTCCCCATAACCCACTTCTTGTCATCCCTGATGTTGCTATTTTCATCTTGTTCAACTCCTGCCTTATGGTTTGCCTGCTTCTTAACTTAGGAGGTAAATAAGATCTCTCTTGAGGCCTAGGTGAAAGAGGGTTGACTTGCTTCTGCTTGGCTGATGCACTTGTATCTTACCAGAGGGAAATAAGAGGTCAGTGTTTAATGGTAGAAAATCCTGAAAATGTTAGAAGTCCTTTGCCTCCTAAGCTTCATATAGTGTGTTTGGTGAAAGCAACTTGCAGAACAGGATGCTAGAGATTTGCTAGCTATTCTGAAAGCATTTAAACCAGAGAGAGAAGAAGGTAAAGTGAACGGGAGTTCATTTTGTCAAAATCCAAGCATGAGAAATTAGTCATTATGTCTGGGAATAAATCAAATTACAGAGAATGGATGAACATATCATACAGTTCTCCTTCATTCTGGTTTGTCTTCAAGATGATTTCTTTCTTCTACTCAACTTGCAGGTTTTTAAATTCCACTAACAAAGGAGAGTTCATATAACCCCCAAACTTCGTTTGGTCTTTGGATTTTCTTTCCTAAAAGGACATGATATGGAGTCTTTTAGGTACCAGTTTCTTGAAATAGTCATTTTTAAGATAAATTTACAGTTGTAGTATTTAGATCTATACTTTATTTAGAACTGATAACTCATATTATCATGTCATAAACTCATGTCTCAGTTTCTTTGTCCTGTACTACTGAGGATGTCTGTTACATAAAAATGACTTTGAAAGGCTCTTTTCTACTAGGCAGACTCAACTAAACACAGTAACTAGTTAATGGTAAATGTACTCTTACTTGATGCTAATGAAAAAAGTAATTATATTCTAATTTGGACTATGATAAACAAAACATATCTTCTGCAAGTAAAATTATTTCTGCTCCTAGCCTGAGAATTAATCTTTTTCAGCTGTCATATATTTATATAATATTTTGTAATCCATCTATTAAAATCACATTTTACACAAATATAGATAAGAAGATGAACAGTTACTGCTTTTTTTCTTAAGGAAACTGCACATAATGGCAAACACATGTATGGAAGTTATACTGTTTCTTGAGTAGCTTACTGAATTTAACAGTTATGTGACAACTGTAATGTATGGAGTCAACAAAAGACATCGACACCATGAAAAGCCTTAACAACATTCTAATTTTAGCAAATCCATGAAGAACCAGAACAATCACATGCATAATTTTCTCCCTCAAGATTAATACACAATCTGCATTAGAAATAGATTTATTGACACTGACGCTGTCCTAACTCTGCATCCATTAGCAGATACACATGCAGCTCTCTAGCAATGCCCTCTGCAACAGGAGTGGAGAGAGCTCATTGTCTGAGTGATACCTTCCAGTTGTTATCCCCAGCAATCCTTATAATGCTGAGAACTGAATTAGCCCAGTGCTAGATGGTTTGAAGAATTCCAACCATAGTATATAGCTTAAAATTTTATTAGATTTTTCCTAAAATTATTTATCTTAGCTGTTAAACTTTATTGCAAGATGAACCTATGTATAATATTCCAAAACCCCTTCATGGTGTGAAAAATGCAGAGGTACTTAGCTGTCTTGAAATATCCAGGAAATGTAGTCATTGAAAAGGTAGTACAAGAAAATGAAAGAATGAGTACTAGACTTACAGTAAACTCTGTAATTTGACCTAATTATGCTTAGAATCTACTGTTTGTAAGAAATTTGCCTTTGTGATAGCACTTAATGGCTCATGAGACTTTTGAAGAATCCCTCACAGCTGACTGAGTTTGACTCTTCCACATCATTTGTCCAAATGCTGACTTCTACTTTTTTTTTAAATTAATTTCTGCATGACCAAAACTAATTCTGCTCCATTTCAAAAGGCTTTAAAAAGAACATTGAAGTCTTACCAAGAGATATAATTTTTGTATTGAAGAAGTGTCTTAATTGTAGTCAAGAATTTCAACAAGAATTCTATAATGAAGACTGTTTTGAAATCCATAGACACTTGCTCTTTGTATAGGTGCTGTGTAGTGCAAATGTGGTCCAGGGGCCTGTGATGATGGAGTTCCCAAAGTACTGCTCCAGTCATCTCATACTTCTGAGGAAGGAGTTATAAAGTTGCTTCTTAGTGGGTTTAGTTCTGATATTGCTGTTCTTGTGAATTGCTAAGTGAATGCACTAAAATATTTATTTGGTAGCATAATGGTATTGTAAAGTAAAATTCTGGATTACTTCTTCAAAGACTGCCGGAATTGTTTCTTAGAGGACAACCAGATACTGCAAAAGCATTTTCAGGATTATCAGAAAGTGAAACATTTCTGAAATGTTCATAGAGGCAAAAGCGCCAAGAATAAGTGTTTAAACACTTCCTGTATATTACGCAAGTATGTATCCCACTGAATGTTCTCAGTGCCAGCTAAAAATAAAACAAAATCCACCTTTTGGTCTCAGGAATAAGTGCAGATTTTTCTGATGTCTAAGGAGGGAAAAACATGTAAACTAGCCTTTTTTGAAGCAAGACCATTAATAGAGTTCCTTCCCATTGCTCCCACTTACTTGCTTCACATAATATAGAATGTAGTCGTTTTATGACTTTTGTCAACTTTGGTTGAAATCGGACAAAAAAAGTAAAAGTTATTGAGATGGGGTACTGTCAAGCAGACTGGTGAATAAATTTAGGATGATTGCCTAATTATAATTTTTTACCTTAGGGAAACAAGTTAAAATGCAAGTGGAGTAACAGGGACCTGACTTGTGATGTCCAAATTGTACATTGCTTAAAAACATTGTGTGCTTCTAAGCTAGTTTGGATCATCCACTCTAGAAGCTGATGATGACAGCTCTAATGTAAAAAGTGCTAGTTATTTTAGTATGCATCAAGTAAAAATAGCCTTGTCTGTTTTCTGTGCTACATACTAGTGATGGCAACAGTAGTATTCCCTTTAGGAGGAGCCAGTGTTAGGAATCGTTTGATCACAGCTTGGAGTACTTCTGAAAGACAGCAGAGATGAATCAGAATTCTTTTCATTCTCCTGAATTAATTGAAATAAATGCTTCTTAACACGGTGACTGTTTGGTGTAGGAGTGTGATAGTTTTAATCCTAAAACCACAATGGCAGGTTTGTCTTTTTCAAGGTCTGAATGCTTATTTATTCTAGTGTTGTAATTGTTTATGTTGTTGATAGGCCATGTCTCCATGCAGGTTTTGTCAATAGGATTATGTTGCAGCAATTGATTTTGTTTCAATGAGTAAATAATGTAGTAATTTACTTTGCCCAAGCCTTAATCAAAATAGCTCCTATACGTTGCTGTTAGAGGCTGCATATTCTGTCTTTCAATAGGTTTTATGTGATACATATATATATATATGATAAAATATTCCTGCAAGCAGCAGTGTCCTTCAAAAGTCACCTATCCCTGCTTCCATTGCTAACATATATAATGTCAACAAACTGTAGGGTGCATTTTGCCAGGGTCATACCATTCTTTCAGTGCTAGCCTGATTAGTTTGTGTTATATCAGGTACTGCCTGTTGTTAATGACATTAAAAAAGATCTTTCTGCTGTGGTAGGGTATAAAAAGCAGATTACCTTCCATTTTAAGGATAGGTAATAATATTTATGTGAAAGAAATAATACTACATTATTTTTTCCAATTTGTATGTAATTTAATTTCATTCTAAATTTCAGTTGAAAACCCTTTAGGATCAACAGTATGATAACATAGCTTCATTGATTTCAGTGAAAGTACATCAGTTTACAGATAAATGAGGATCTTTTCTTTACACTGCCATATCTGAACACTAAAGTTCTTATATTCTCAGTACAATATATATTTTATTGTCAGAGCCAGACTTAATGATGGTGAGGGGGAGTAAAATGTAAGCAAAAATCTAGTGACTTCTGAAGGGTTCTTTTAAAAGAAAATATTAGAAACAAGATGGAAAATCATAAATATATTGTAAATATCCTGTTTGGTCACTGAAAATTAATTCCGAACACTTTTTCAATGATAGGCATAAAAAAAATAGTAGCTTAGTTTTATTTAAAAAACCTTTTCTTAAATTTCTTCGTGTATCTTCCTCTGAGAAGGCAACTGAGCCTCTGCTGTCTTCTCTGAACCAAACTTATTCTGCAGAGGAAGAAGAAAAGAAGTGAGAACTTGTCCAATCCTATTTAAAATAAAGGGATTGAGTGTGTGTTCTTCAATATGCTGAGAAGGATGACTGACAAAGATATGTAGGTATCAGAATGTCCTGAGAGTGATTCTACAGCTAAGGTTGCATTTCAGAATAGGCTTTCTGTGAAGCATAAATCTAATTATTTTCTTAAAAAACCTTTATTGTGAATTTTCACTCAGAATTATGGCATTGGATAGAAATAGCATTTTAAGTACCTCACAGAGACTGTTTGCAACTGTTGTTGGTCCATACATCTCCAGAGAGACATTGCTCTTTTTTTCCAATCTACTCACAACATCTATTTCATCTATTCCCATCAGTAAATCCAAAGTCTTTGCTAAGCATTAAAAATGTCTAAAAATTAATATATGAAAACCTGTATTTTAAAGCTTTCAAAATTACCACACAGAACCTACCTACTAAGAGCAGTAATGCCAAGGTCTCATAACAGCATGTTTTATTCACATACCAATACCAGTCTTAATATAACCATTAAATTTTTGTTATTTCCTCTCCCATTTTGTCTTCTCTCAGGTCAACATGCTTCTGTGCCAGATTCCTCAGTAACTGATGAGAATAGCTTGGTAGGATAGTATGATGAGAAGGCTGTGTAAAGAGAGATAAGACTATGTGTAGTTTATTTTCTAATGTGCTGTGGTCAGAAGAAAGGATGTGTTTTAACCAGGTGGTTTAACTTTATGGTTTTGCTTTTGCAAGGCTGAATACATTCTATCAACATTGAAACTATTTGTATGAATGCTTACGGACATTGGAGAGAAGGAAGAGAGCAGCTGCCAATAAAAATCCGATTAATTTGCAGGAAAATAAATTTTCTTAATATAAAGACTTCTCTTAGCCTTGCCATTAGGAAAGACCACTGTTTTAGTACTTTTATCAAACTGATAGCAGAAGTTGAGTTTCAGGGATTCAGGACTTTGTACGAATTCTCTCAAAGCAAACAAAAAAACAGCATTGTTTGGCTTCTCCTCCTATAGCAAAGATCCTGTGAGCGACAAGAGGCATTTTATTAGAAATTTTAAAGGTGAGTGAAATCACAGTTTGAGCTAGCGGCAGGGCAGCTGCAGAAAGGACTGGCCTCCTATAGAATCACAGAATCACAGAATCACAGAA
>NW_010164134.1:0-7586 GCF_000695765.1 Mesitornis unicolor
ATATATATCTCCACATGGTAACAATATATACAAGATCTAATTAAATTCTTTTTTTACTTTCATTTTTTTAAGATTATGCTTGTGCAAAAATGTGCTGATGCAGAGGTGGTAGATGAGAAGGATCTTGTGCCAGGTTGATATTGCTGACTGTAAAATAGCTACATTTGATTCATCTTTACAAGCAATACTTAAGAACTCCAGGTTTTTTGTGCACCTAGCACAGAACAGTGCTTGTGCTTGTTTAGAGATATGGCATCAATGCAAATAATTATCACAGTCGAAATTTTAATTTTTTTCTACTAATATACAAAGTAAGATTTATTTTATTTTACCCAAAAGACTGTACAGTCTCTTCAGAAATATTAATTCATAGAAAAGCAAACTGTTCTCAGGCCAAATCCTAGTTTTTTTATTCACAGAAATATGATCTTAGTACCTGCTCTGTTTCTTAATTAAGCAACACATTGAAATGTGTGCTTAAGTGATCCTTATTTATTAACATCACTAAGCTATTTTTGTATTGTTATGAAGCCTAACGTGTTTAGGACCTCCAAGAAACAGATATGTTGTTCATGACTCTGTGCCCCTGTGAAGTATTTCAAGCAGCACCTTATTCTAGATACTGTGGGGGAAAAAAAACAATTCTCTGTGATGTTCATAACAAATTGTGTGTGGTGACACCAAGAGCACTGAAGGGGAAAAGGTGCAAGATTTCATCCTGAACACAGTTAGTGGACATATAAGGCCTCATGCTATGGAGGTGAGAGGACTAGGTCTACCACCCTTTCCTAAGGAAACAAAGCTTTATGGATAGAGTTAGACCAACATGATAGGTTGTAGAATTTCTCCATTACACAGCATAAATTTTAAGGCTTTAAATATAGATCATAGAATGGTTTGGGTTGGAAGGAACCTTAAAGATCATCTAGCCCAAACCCCCTGCCATGGGCAGAGACACCTTCCAGGTTCCTCAAAGTCCCATCCAATATTGCCTGAGGACATCCACAACTTTCCCTGGGCAACCAGTTCCAGTGTTTCACTGCCCTCACAGAAAAAAAGAAATATCTAGTCTAAATCTAGCCTCTTCCGGTTTAAAACCATTTCCCCTCGCCCTATTGCTGCCCTGGTAAAAAGTCCCTCCCCAGCTTTCCTGCAGGACCCCTTCAGGAACTGGAAGACTGCAATAAGGTCTCCTCAGAGCCTTCTCTTCTCCAGGCTGAATAGCCCCAACTCTCTCAGCCTGTTCCCATGGGGGAAGTGCTCCAGCCCTCTGATCATCTTCATGGCCTTCCTCTGAACCTGCTCCAGCAGCTCGATGTCCTTTTTGTGTAGGGAGCCCCAGAACTGGACACAGTACTCCAGGTGGGGTCTCACAAGAGCAGAGTAGAGGGGCAGAATCACTTCCCTTGCCCTGCTGGCCACACTTCTGATGCAGCCCAGGACATGGTTGGCCTTCTGAGCTGCAAGCACACATTGCTGCCTTATGTTGAGTTTTTAATCGACTAAGATCCCCAAGTCTTTCTCCTTGGGACTGCTCTCAAGCCATTCTCCACCCAGCATGTATTTGTGCTTGGGCTTGCACACTACCCAGATGCAGGACCTTGTACTTGGCTTTGTTGAAATGATTGTTGTAGAGTTGCATAGGTTTCAGGCCTCAATAATATAAGAATTCCTGAATTTCTATGTTTTTCTTGAACAGGTAGATAGTTGTAAAATCTGTTATGACATCAAACAGTGATAGTAAAACATGAAGAAAGGGAAATATGTCGATAATTAAGAAGTGACTGACTTGGGAATCAGAATACATTCTTGAAGACACTGTACTCTGCAATCAAGATGGTAGGATTATAAATGTCTTCTGAAATATACATGAATATGTGAAGATATTTCAACATATTTTAAAGTCTTTCCATGTTTTCTTATGGTTTATTTTCTAACCAGTCTGTTTTTTGAAGTTCAAACATTATTAGTTCATTCAGTTTACCATGTTTTAAATGAAACTGATGAATGTGCTAGACAAATTCTTTGTTGTGAACTTATATGGCTGTTTTGGTAAGGAAAGCTCAGCAGCATCATTTAAGTACATCTAAATAGAATCCTTCAAACATTACATCTATTCCCATCTCTTGGTGCTCATGGAAAAAAGACAATATCAACAGGTTCCTGGAGAGCAGAAAGACATGTTAAATTCAGTTAAATGTTTAATCTAGTTAAAAAAAGAGCAGTAGTGAAGAAACCTGTCAGTAGGAGTGAGCTGAAATCTTAAATCCCTAAAGATTTATGAGATCCTTCATATTAGAAATCATGTTTCAATTCTCAAGATAGATATCAGAAAAAGTGGAAACTGTGCTACATTCAGCTACACCTAAAAAAAAAAAAAAGGGTCCTGTATTACGTGCTGCAAACTGAAAAAAGCTCTGATGCAGAAGGTGTGTAGCTCTGCACCTTTTGCTGAGGCAGACAGAAAAAAGCTGGTTTTTCTGGCTCCTTACTTGAGACTCCCTCACTGCTGCAATGATTCTAAGATAAAATCTAGCTCATGTCTTGTTCCTTCACTGCCTCCTGTATAAGTACATATATAGGAACCCAATCTTCAGTAGTTGATAGAGCACTTCTTTAGATTAGGTAAGTAGGTTTTTACTTATATTTATTTGTAAATGTGTTTAGGTATCATTGTTAATATTTACAGTGACTGCATATCAAGACCTGAAAATATATTAAATTAAACCAACATTTTTAACCATGTTGGAGTAGAAAATTTCTACAGTAATTCAAATAGGAAACATGCAAGCTGAGCAATTGTGTTTAATGTTAGGCATCATTCTAATAAGCATGACTTTTTTTAAGTGGTTCATCACAGATGTGAATTTGATGGTCTCAATCTAGTTCTTATTTGGCTAGTTTATGCTATAACTCATTATTCTTGCCTACTACAATCCTAACAAGAGAGAAAATCTTTTAAATTGGAAGCTATAAAATATGTTAAAAAGCTGAGTGGAAAAGTTTATATAGAGCTCTAGTTCACTTTTAAAGAACATCTGCTTCATAAATACTTGTAATATATCACATATTTAAGAAAAGAAGAAAATTCCTTTTCTTATTTATTTCCTGTTTTTTTAAATTTGTTTGTTATGATTACTGCTATTTCACTGTTCTATAACATTGACTGTTCTACTCGACTGGTTCTTTTGTTGTGCTTGTATTAACTGCGCATTTATTTTTACTTTTTTTTTTATCTTGAAAAAAATAGTACTGTCCTGCCCTCAATCAGTACTCCTGCACTCAAGTCTACTTTATACAGATCTTTTTTCACTGCAAGATTCAGTATTAATGTCAAAAGTAGTTGTTGGGGGAAAGGATTTTTCTTTATCAGTCCTTTTTTAAGAATAAAACATGCATTATCAATAAAAAGAAAATCAAAACCATAGAGCTGGAAGGCTGTTCTTACAAGACATCTTTTAAACTGCAACACTTCTGACCCATCCTTTAGTCTCTTTTCTATATATGCACATGAAATTCTCTCTTTTGTTTGGTTTAAACCAACTCATATTTGAATTCAGCAGAGTTATATGAAAGGGGAATCAGAAATTTCAGACCATTTTTAACTGGGTACCAGAGCATGGAATAGAAGAAAAATATTACAACCTTTTGTAACTTCTTATGAAACAACACTCAGAACTTTAACTCATTTCTGTACCCTTTAGTATAATAATACACCTTATGACTATAAAATATGTAAAAAATGTCATTGCCACTATATTTGTAGCTGAATGGAGAATTATGTTTTACAAATATTTTGCAACTTATTATGCAGAGGCATAAATTACTATAAAAATGCAAGGATGTGAAAAATTAGACCCAACAGATATACATTTTCCTATCAGTTTCTTGCCACATGCCTCTGGTGTTGACCAGTAAATTTAATAATGGGCAATTCTGTAAGGTTAAATTACCAGAATGATCTTGTAAGTGAATATTTGTTGGGCATATCAACAGCTTTTTTGTTTGTTTGATTACTGAATGTTTTTGAAGCATTATCACTTCTATAGTCTAGTTACAGAATTGTTTTCTGGTGAGTGTTTTAGTAGTAATTGTGGGTTCTGAGCTCCGATCCATAACCATCTCAAATCAGGAAGGCTTTATTGTGTCAAAGTCCCACCAGTGAGAGTCCACCAAAAATATTCTGTGACTCGAGAATTTTGCCTATATTAAGGGTATTCACTGTAATATGAGAGTAAAAACCTAGCTAGTGTCAACACAAAATACACTGAGTATGAGCAGTAAGCTTTATTTATTCAGGCTGAAGAAGATATCACAAATGGCAAGTGGAATGCAATCTTCAGTGGTATGTGTGGAAAATTGTTGGGATTTTTGTCTTTCTGCCTTTTTTTGTGTGTGTATATGTATGTATATATGCAATTCTGCAGTTTGAAAATATATCTGAGTACTTATGTTTCGATTCATAAAGCAAGAGTAGAGAATGGAAAAGGACATGAAAAACTAAGGCTTTCAAAAAAAAAAAATCCCAAAGAACAGAGAAAGAGGCATATATGCTTAAAATGGAAAAAAGTCCAGCAGCTAGATCTGTGTAGCATCTATGCCTACCCACATTCTATGATATTGTAAATGAAAGACATCAAGGATTTCTTTCTTGTTTTCCATCCCTGAACCAAGTTGCATACTGTGCTCTTTTAGTTTAGCAAATTATGACTGAATTACTTCCCTCTGACTCAGTTTCCCAACTGTAAAATGGAAAAGGTGCTAACTTGTTAAAGCAATTGAAACATTACTTATTAAAAGAAAAAAATAAGAAGTAGATAATATTACTCCTTATAACCTACTAATTTTTGCTTTTTTGATATAATATCTGGTTAAATACTTGAGAATTTTGAAGTTTGACAGATGTGTGAGAAAATAAAAAAAAATCTAAAAAAAAGATATTATTCTGATCTTGCAGAAAACACCTGGATCATTTTAGAAGAAATGCTTAATTTTCTTCAAAACATGTTTTAGTGTTTACTTGTAATTAACATTGGACTAACTTCCAGAAACATACATTTCTTTGATATTTGAATATATTGATATTTCTGTGTACTGTAGTCAAATCATAACCTAGAAAATTATAATATTCTCCTGGCTTTGGGTGATCTGTAACAACTCCCAGGTGACTGGAGGCTGAGTGAGACTACACATAGTGGTTTGGAGAAGTTTCTCTCTATTAGTTGGGTAATTTCTCCTAAACTTGAGTTGCCTTTCTTTCTTCAGGGCTTGTGGGGACTTACTTTTACAACTTGAAATAAACAGGAGCTTTGTAATTGACTTCAGGATTTGATCCAGCTCAGTTTTTGGGTTTTATTTCATTTATTTTAATGAAATTGTAAATAATTCTTGTTCATCCCTCTGCTAAAGGAGCCCTAAAAGAACAGTTCCTACCTTTCTTGCTATCGATGTGGTATTTTTATGTTATGGTATCACAAATAAGCATTTTATATTAATGCCTACTGTTTAGAGAGTCCATCTGAAAGAGTTTGCAATTTTATTCTTTTTGACTCTGGACCACATGAACAAAGTGGCAATTACCACACTATGTTTAAATAAATGTATAGTAATGGGTTGACTGACTGCCAGGCTTCCCACCCTGTGGCTCTATCACTCCCTTTCCTCAGCTGGACAAGGAAAGAAAACAAGATGGGCAAGCCCATGCATTGTGATGTAGACAATTTAATGAAAAAAGCAAAGGCCACAAGTGGAAGCAAAGCAAAATGAAATTTAATCTCTACTTCTCATCAGCAGGCAATGTCCAGTTACTGGGAAGCAGGGCCTCAGTAGGTATAGACAAATGCCTTAATAATGAGTTACACTTACATACACACACACACACACACACACTCACACACTCACACACTCACACACTCACACTCACACTCACTCACTCACTCACTCACTCACTCCCCAGTCTTTCCTCCAGCTTCTAATACTGAGCATGGTGTGGTATGGTAGGGAATATCACTGTGGTTGATTGAAGTCAGCTGTCCTGACTGTCCCTTCCCAACCTCTTGCCCACCCTCAGTCTACTGGCCTTTGTGGGGTGGGGCAGAGAGGAATGGTGGGGTGGAGGAGGGTTGAAGAGAAAGCTCTGATCCTGTTCGAGCACTACTCAGCAATAGCAAAAACAATGGCATGTTATCAACACCATTCTAGCCACAAATGCACAGCATGCACTATGCAGGCTGCTGTGAAGAAAGTTAACTCCATCCCAGCCAGACTCAGTACAGCTGTCATCCAAAACAGATTTAATTTCATTGCCAAGTACAGCAATGTAATAAAGATGGCTTATTATTTGCATTTATTGTTAGTGTATTTAAAAGGACATTAAAAATAATAGTCCAAATGTTCCTGTGGTTTGTGGGCTCTATATGTGCCAGTATTAAAGTGAGACTTACCACCACAGCCATGACAGGTTATTGACATTTTACTCTAAACCAAAAAGTACGGCTTCCTTGAAATATTTTATTTTCTCCGCTTTGGTAGCTTCTCCATCCTACAAGGTATTATGAATGTTTATATATGAAAACTTCCACAAAGAAGAACACTGTCCTTTATCAAGCACAATATTTCATTACAAAATTTGTTTTGCTCTGAACACTAGAAAAATATGTCCAAAGCATTATACTACAGAAACATGTTCTTGGTAATTACATATCACATCAATGGTGAGTCAAATACCAAAGCATTTCCTGAAGACATTCATTTGGATCACATGTATCTGAAATCACTTAGACAATTCCATTGTTTAATAATGTCTATGGTTTTACTTCATAGTTGAAATAAGTTAACTGCTGTCATTGCCTGGTTTAGCTGCTGTACAGAATCACAGAATCTGAGTTGGAAGGGACCTCGAAAGATCATTCAGTCCAAACCCCCTGCCACAGCAGGATCACCTAAACTAGGTCACACAGGAATGCATCCAGGTTAGTTTTGAATGTCTCCAGAGAAGACTCCACAACCTCACTGAGCAGCCTGGTCCAGTGTTCTGTAACCCTCACAGTAAAAAAGTTTTTCCTCATGTTCACATGGAACCTCCTATGTTACAGCTTGCTCCCATTGCCCCTTGTCCTGTCATTGGCTAACTCTGAGAAGAGCCTGGCTCCATCCTCCTGACACTCACCCTTTACAAATTTATAAACGTTAATGAGGTCACCCCTCAGTCTCCTCTTCTCCAAGCTTAAGAGACCCAGCTCCCTCAGCCGCTCCTCAGAAGGGAGATGTTCCACTCCACTTCCTCGATCATCCTTGTGGCCCTGCGCTGGACTCTTTCAAGCAATTCCCTGTCCTTCTTGAACTGAGGGGCCCAGAACTGGACACAATATTCCAAATGTGGTCTCACCAGGGCAGAGTAGAGGGGAAGGAGAACCTCTCTCGACCTACTAACCACACCCCTTCTGATACACCCCAGGATGCCATTGGCCTTCTTGGCTGCAAGGGCACATTGCTGGCTCATGGTCATCCTGCTGTCCACCAACACTCCCAGGTCCTTTTCTGCCAGGCAGTGTTTCAGCCACTCATCCTCAAGTCTGTAGCGCTGC
>NW_010164135.1:0-5438 GCF_000695765.1 Mesitornis unicolor
GCCTTCTAGCAGATCAACACTTCCCCCCATACTTATAAGCATGTATTTTGTATCTTCAGCTTCCAATTTGAAATTATGGCTTTAAATAAGTAAAGTTGATTTCAAATTCATTGAAAGTGCTAACAAACAAGATGAGTGGTTTCTGGCCTGTTTTGTATGGAATATATTCACAAAGACTGAATCAATGCTGAAACTGGTCTGTAGATGCTATTTAATTACTGCTAATTCTTTGCTCCTTCTTTGGAATTTATTAGCAATTCACTATTTTAATACATACATTGCATTGCTTTTAGTATCCCACGTGATTATTGTGGCATGAAATGTGTCATTTTAATTCTATGTTAAATTTATCAAAGGAGAATAGGACTCCTGATTCTAAGAACGACCTTTTGAATCCACTAAATATTAAAGAAGATTTTAAAGATGTTTCAAAACTCTTTGAGTAGTTCGTGTAAGGTTAAAATTTACCAAGAGTTTTCAAATACATTGACGAAACATCACTAACAATTTCAGTTTTGGAACTGATTTCAAACGTGCCAAAGTCTGCCTTACACTTTTTCAGTACTAAAATGCAAGAGTTGTCACTTGGTCACTACCTTTCCCTCCTCAGATCAACTGACTACATTTAAACCGTTTCTGCAGCATTAACTTGTCAAACTTGCACACATCTCTGGCATCAAACACACAAAGCTGCTTCCCATGCTTGCCTTTTTCCATGCAGCCATGCTGTTTACAATATTGCTCAGACCTTCAGTATTCACTGTACTCCCTCTGAATAGTACTGAACCATACATGTGAGATGCAATAGGTAGCAAAATACACAACTGATACACCAGCAACTTCAAAAATCCTACTGAAACGTTTAATCTGAGGATTAATACACAAACAAAAATACTGTCAACAGAAATCAAACCATAATTCTTAGGAAGAGTTTCTAGGAACTTTCTTGACTCACTTAAGAGGAAAATATTGACCACACGAAGCAAAAAAAAAAAGAAGTTTCTGAAAGAGCTCTGCAAACAAATTCTCAGTTTGCACTGCATAATTTAAGCAATGACTTGGGTCATACCAGATCCACATTACAAAAAGATGTTAAGAATTCAGATACTCCAAAAATAACTTTTGATATATATAAAGGTATAAATATATATATATTATCTCTTAAGTAATTTCCTTAGGACACAGAGAAACCATCTTCCAGAAGTCTGTAGTAATGAGGAGTTAGGAAGTAAATTAAGAAATACAAAAAGGTGACATGTATTTGAACTGTTAGGTAAATTAAATTTTGCATCCAAAGCAAAGCTACTCGGTGACATTAATAAACTTAATGACGAGAATGAAAGACAGATACAAGATAGATCTTTTAAAGAAGAAAGTAGAAGATTATTGGCAGAATCCTTATCTAGACAGTCACAGATAGTACAGAATGTACGGATCCTTGCTCCAGAATTATGGAACTGAGCAGCATTATGGACAGAGACCTGCTTGCCAAGGGGTATTTTAATCTGCAGCATCTGTATTCAGTTCAGTATTTTCATAAGCTTAGGTGCGCAGGACTTCTGAAAAAGAAATTAGAATAGCCAGTATGTTTGAATTAGTCACCCCTTTTTGATCATTTCACTGAATAACGATGTTCTATCAGAGAAAGCTGCTTGCGTTCTGTCGTAGGCACACTTCTTCAACCCAAGAAACAAATTCCATTACAGTTAACATTCAAGGGAGATCAAAAGGATGCATAATAAGCAGGCAGAGTATTTGCTAGTTGATAAATGGCACAACCATTACATCTTGTATACCTAATTGTGCAAAAAACTGGCTCCCTTCAACAGTTTTTTCAAGCTGTTATAGGGGTTACTTTTAGAGCTCATTTTTGCACATCAAGTTTTTGAAGTAGGCACTTTGATATATACACTCCCATCATCACCATTAATTTATAGACATGTTTAATTAAAAAGTTTGGGGGTCTGTTTTCTGTTCACTTATTCAAGCCTGTCACCTTGAAGAGTCAAGAGATAACATTTTTAATAAAATAGTAACTCTTGTGGCAATAATTAAGCCTTTTTCGTTTGCTCTAGAGATGAGAAATAAGAGGCAATAATTAATAATTTAAATTGGTAACAAAGATGCATCTAAAACATTAAAAAATGTTTTAATAACTGACTGATATATATGTTCATATAAATTAGTTAGATATAAAATAACTTAGGAATTAAGTTAAAAAGAAAGTATAACATTGAGGCCATCCTGCATTAACATTATAGTTTCCCTAGCTGTACTTCAAAATTAAGATTTTTAGGCTGACCCAAAATGCACATCAAAAGCTTTCATTTAGGTACATTAAATATATTAAGTATTTTTCAAATCCATGTACAAAACACAGACTTAACTCACTGTAAATCATGCAGCTCCTCCAAGATCCATTAAGCCAGCATATCCTACTACAGAGCAAGAACAAAAAGCTCCCCTTGGTGCTTGCCTGGAGCCACTATACCAGTAAAGACCAACCAGACAACTTGAGGGAGTGCTGTGGTTTTAGAGCGCTCCACAGAGAACTGCAGTTCTAATATTATTATTTATGTCAACAAATAATAAATTTATCAAGTTAATAAACTTGATGATTTGAAATCTTTCAATACCAAGACAAAAGGTTGCAAATTTCTCAAGTGATCACTCCGAGTAAAATTCGTATCAGGGAATAAACACAGAGTCACAGAATGATTTGGGTCTGAAGGCACCTTAAAGATCATCTGGTCCAACCCCCCTGCCATGGGCAGGGTCATCTCCCACTAAACTAGGCTGCTCAAAGTCACCTGCAACCTGGCCTCGGACACTTCCAGGGAAGGTCATCCACATCGCACTTCCATGATATTCATGAATGCAATTGTTACACTATCACTCAGTACAAGCTTCATTACAAGAGCAAGCCTGGAGAAAATTCCTGGTACCTGTCTGACAACGAGCAGAAAATACTGAACAGTAGCAGAAAGAGCAGGATAAAAATAGGAACCTGAACACTCCAGCTCGATATAAAAGTAACTGTTGTAGAATATATGAGTTTCAAACGAAAAAATAACACTTTGATCTAGAAATTACTGTACTGAAGACATAACTCTAGGAGGACAGAAGACATTACCTTTATTCTGCAATAATTGACTTGCACTGTGAATAGCACATTGTCTCCTAACACAGCCATCATTCCTGATTTGCATTTGGAAGGACAAAAGCAAAATCTGCCAGTAACAACTTGTGATTTTTATTTTTTTTTTGGTCAACTTAAACATGTTTTTCTCCAAGGGCACAGGCCCTCAAAATGCTACTCACCTGAAATTTGTCAGCCTCGGGTATAACAATACCTAAATAACCTTTTTGAGTAATCACAGCTGAAAAACAGTCTACAGGAGACACAGCTTGTTATTTGGGCAGGGGTTGAGTGACTAAGTTCTGGAGTTTGTGTCACAAATTTGTGTCACAGTTTGTGTCATTTGTACTTGGAAGTTCCTGAAAGTTACGTAAATTGGTTGATAAGAAGCATACCTTCTCAACTGAACTTAGAAGATGACTCTTTTAAAACTTTAACTCACAGAATCACAGAATGGTCGAGGTTGGAAGGGACTGGAGGGCATCTGGTCCAGACCTCCTGGTTAACCAGCTGCCTTGCCCAGGACCATCGTCCAGACAGCTTGAGAACCTCCAAGGATGGAGACTCCAGGACCTCTCTAGGCAACCTGTGCCAGTGATACGTCACCCTCACTGCGAGTAATAACTCATACTGACAGCATGGTATTTACATACAATTCTCATTTATCCTCCCAGCAAATTAAGACTGCTTGTGAACTTTGTGTAACTTCGCTTTTTCTAAAGGCTTTGAACGTCCATGTTTTATAAAAATAATTGCATTTCCTTCCTCCAGTATACAGTGCCACAACACAACGCTTTGATCTCTTAGACCATCATGTTATTACCTCAGCTTCTAACCCATCTTCAGATTTATTGCATCTTAATTTAAAGAGCTCTTCGTTATTAGACATGCTTCCATTAAAGACAAAACTGGACCTTTCACTTCGGTTTATCACTGTTTCTGAATGACTGCTAAATCATAGCTGTGAGGGTTTTTTGTTTGAGTCATGTTTTAAACTAAAAGAAAAGTTACTTTAGACAACAGGTGAAACAGATTTCATCCTGAGCCTCACATTCTTGTAAGGCTAGATTAAAAGGCTTTGGATTTTTAATATTCAGACAGTGAATGCTTTAAAAACCTATTTAGAAATCTAAGTTCCTTATAAATATGAGGGATATTAGGCACCTGAAAAAAACAAAACATGGAAGTTCAGGAAACATCTTGAGACCACAGACAAGTATGCGTGAATTTCCTGCCCTGTGTCAAGGGCTGTGTGAAGGCACCTACATATAGTTCAAGATACACAGCTCTGGACAAACATTTCCGATGCTGAAAGCAGCAAACTCCTCAAATTCTAGAGAATTACATTAGGACTCTTTCAGGAAACAGGAATAAACCTCTGGTGGAAAGACTTCAAATACAGCCTCTCATCTTAAAAAACAGTGCCCTAATAATCACTCTCCACTCTCTGTTTAAGCAATTTTACTGAAGAGAAGGCAAGACAGATGGCATTTACTGACTGGAAAAAGGTGAAATATTTCCAGGAATATGCCATAATGCAGCATGCACACAAAATTATTTCATTTGAAACCTAAAAGCTGATACTGTTCTGTACTTTTAAGTTGTTTTCTTTTGTTTAATTTTATGAGGTTGACTACATTTTTCTACTGAACACCTGGCTTTCTAACATATGGCATAAAGAGGACAGGCCCTTGGAGAGTTCAGGGAAATGGCAACAAACGTGGAAATTTCCCTGACACGTCAGGATGTGAGGGATTTGAAAGCCCACTGAGTTCCTTCTGTCCTTGAGTGATCTTTGATTAAGTGAAGCATGGACTTGTGGAGACTGAAAATTGGTGCTTGCAATAGCCAATAACATCTAACTGCAGCCAGAGAGGCTGATTTGCCCATCACTTTTACTGCTAATGCCTAGATTTTAGTACAGGTAAAAGTTCCCATGTAGCATCACAGAAAATGGTTTGTTTATTTCACCAGAAGACTGTTAGGAAAAACTACTGCAAACCTGCATAGAACTCCAACATCCTTAAATAAAATGTGGAAGGTAAAAGCAAGTTAGATGCACTTACTAAAATAAAATAAGTCTGGTTCTAACTCTCTTTTAAAAGGTAAGAAAACCTTACAAATTTTTCCAAACTTATCTGTTCCCACTTTTGGGAAGAGGGAACAAAAAAACCCCAACCAGTACACAAAAACCCCCAAGCTCTGAACTTCAATTTATTTTCTGTAAACTGCAACTGCCACTTTTATTTTAACCTGGCTTGTATAGGAAAAAGTATAATCACAGAATCACAGAACGTTA
>NW_010164136.1:0-1359 GCF_000695765.1 Mesitornis unicolor
GAGGGAGCTGGGTCTCTTTAGCTTGGAGAGGGGGAGACTGAGGGGTGACCTCAACAATGTTTATAAATTTGTAAAGGGCAAGTGTCAAAAGGAAGGAGCCAGGCTCTTCTCTCTGATGTCAAATGACAGGACAAGGGGAGCAAGCTGGAACATAGGAGGTTCCATGTGAACATAAGGAAAAACTTTTTTACTGTAAGGGTGACAGAGCACTGGACCAGGCTGCCCAGAGAGGTTGTGGAGTCTCCTTCTCTGGACACATTAAAACCCACCTGGACGCGTTCCTGTGTGACCCAGTCTAGGTGATCCTGCTCTGGTAGGGGAGTTGGACTATGATCTTTCAAGGTCCCTTCCAACTCCTAACATTGTGTGATTCTGTGAGAGCAGACCTGTGGGGAATGACTTGGGGATACTGGTGGATAAATAAGTGGACATGTGCCAGCAATGTGTATTCACAGACCAGAAAGCCAGGCTTCATTAAAAAAAGTGTGGCCAGTAAGTTGAAGGAGGCGATTCTCTGCCGTTGGTCCACTGTCATGGGGTCCCCACCTGGAATACTGCATCTAATTCTGGGGTCCCCAGTACATGAAAGGCATGCACCTATTAAAGACGTCCAGAGGAGGGCCACAAAAATCAGAGAGTTCTGGAACACCTTTCCTATGAAGAAAGTTTGAGAGAGTTGGATTTGTTCTGCCTGGAAAAGACTCCAGAGATATTTTATTGGAGCATTTCACTGTATAAAGAGAGATGGATAGAGACTTTCTACCAGGGCCTGCTGGGACAGGACAAGGGGCAACGGTTTTAAAATGAAAAGGGTAGGTTTCGATTTGACATAAGGAAGAAGCTTTTTATGATGAGAGTGGTGAGACACTGGAACGGGTTGCTCAGAGAAGCTGTGGATGCCCCATCCCTGGAAGCACTGAAGGTCAGGTTGGACAAGACTGCGCAGCTTGATCTAGTGGAAGATGTCCCTGCCCACGGCAGTAGGCTTGGACTTGACTTTTGAAAATCTCTTCCCATCTAAACCATTTTGTGATCCTAGAATAGGTGAGAAGACCAATACATAAGCTACCCAATATGGATTGCTTAGTACTCAGTTTTCTGAGCAGAAGCTTTATTTCTTCTTTATTGCTTTTGGATATTGGTCTTTTTCCTTTATCACCTTTACACTAATTAATCACAAAGTATGTTAGCAGTCCCTGCAAGACACTTCCTTGTGACCTATTTGAACCCTGACCTTCAGTACCATAACAGCACTCTGCAAAACTAAGCTCCAAGTTTGCCTACTTTTGCTGATGACACAAAACTGGGAGGAGTGGCTGGGGGAACCGGGGGGGGGGGGGGCGTTTCCCAGGGGCCCAC
>NW_010164136.1:1390-5234 GCF_000695765.1 Mesitornis unicolor
AAAAAAATTGGCTGACAGGAATCTCATGAAGTTCAACAAGGGAAAGTGCAAAGGCCTGCGCCTGGGGAGAACAATCCCATGCATGAACATAGCCTGGGGGCTGCCCAGCTCAAAACCATCTTTGCAGAAAAGGACCTGGGAACCCTGACAGACATCAACTTGAACACAATTCAGCAATGTGCCCCTGTGGCAAAGCAGGTGACTGACATGCCGGATTGCTAGAAGAAGGTGATCCTTCCTTTCTACTTATCACTGTTTGAGGCCACACCTGGAATACCATGTTCATTTCTGGGCTTCTCAGAACAAGAAAGACACGGACATACAGGAGAGCATCCAATAATGGGCCATAAAGATGATTAAGGACTGGAATATCTCATATAAGGGGATAGGCTGAGAGAGCTGGGACTGTTTAGCCTATAGAAGTGAAGGTTCAGGAGGGATCTTATCAATGTATACAAATGCCTGAAAGGAGAGTGCAAAGAAGACAGGCTCTCTATAGTGGTGCCCAATAACAGCACAAGAGTCAATGGGCACAAACTGATATTCAGCAGGTCTCCTGTGTTTAAGATGATGCTTTGTTTTTACTGAGCACTGGCAGAGATTGCCCATGAAGGTAGTAGAGTCTTTCTCCTTGGAGACACTCAACAGCCATACAGACATTGTCCTGCATCACCGGCTCTAAGCTGTCCTACTTGAGCAGAGGGAGTGGAAACAGATGGTATGCAGAGGTCCCATCTAACCTCTGGCACTCTACAATAGTCAATTCTTATTGCTTACTGTTTTCTCTCTGTTTAAATGCATTTTAGAAAAATGAGAGTATACTACTGTCATTGCCTAATTTTCTACCTAATTCCTTTGAAACATCTGTGTTTATTTTGGTTCCTTTGGTTTCCTTACTTACTCCTTTTCTAAATACTCAGATTTTATTCTGACAGATAGGAAGCCATGCTATACCACAGTAAAAAAAAAAACTTGAAAGTGTCCACCACTGCATCTCTAGCCAGCAAGTCAAGAGTGAAGTCTCTGCAGTTATGTAGAAGTTACGTGAAAACTATCCATTATGTGAACACGCCACAGTGCCTTGGGCAGAGAAAGAGAATGACACTTCAAAACAAAGAAACAGTGTCTTCAGCAAGCCTCTTCCATCTATAAACCACACAAAATGTCATTGTACTACAGAGATTTAAGTCCACAGAAGGACACTATTGGCAAAAGATATCCAAAGCCACGTATTTCACACATATAAAAGTTGTGTGGCTGTGACACAATTACTGAAAGATCCAACTGTCTCATGGGGAAAATCCTGTTCCTTTTTCATGCTTTATTACAGAAGATGAATAGAATAGCATGTTTGGGTCTTCCCATTTATTTTCTAGTCCTATACCAAAAAAAGAAAGCCAACAAAACAAACAAAAACCCTTTTTACTGTTTAGAGAACTGACATCAGAAAGTAAATATCAAAGTTAGAAAAGGAAAAAGTTACCTTAAGTTTGTTCTTTATTATTTTCCACTATGGGAATCTACTTTAATGTTACATTTCTGAACAGGGGCTCTTCAAAGTTTCTCACAGTTCCTGCCTCTGCTTGTTCAAACAACTGAAACCACACTAGTGAGTCTCAACTGCATATCAACTTTTTTTAACCAGTAAGGAATTGCATAAATTGCCTCATATAAACCAGAAAAGTTACACTGTACTGGGATAAAGGTAGCTTCCCACAGACACTCCCCAAGCAGTTATTTTCTCATAAATTAACTTCATCTCTAAGGTAACTGTAATAAATTTGGGAAGTTGTATTTCAATGCTCTGTTGATACAGGAATTATAAGAACATTAAGTATGCCCTTCTGCCACATTATCTAATAAAAAAATAAAATAAAATCAGATACAAAACCCTCATTATGTCCAAAGTATTCCATGAAGCTACTGCAAAGCAACAGGAAGTTTATGATTCCCAATTAGAGTCTTTCATCTGTTTTCCTTTAAGTCCTTTTCTACTTGGTCACTTGATTCCTTCCTCCCTGTGTTTTTTCCTCTCCTGTTCAGAATTAATTTTCAGTCCTCTGTTGTTTTTTTTTTCTTCTACAGATTTATGTTACACAGTTTTGCCATGGTATAGTAAACCTGGCCAGCTCTAGAGTCTGGTTTGCTTTGTTTTGGGTTTTGTTTGGTTTTATTTTTTTTTCTTTTTTCTCCTTGCATGAGACACTAAACTACATTCTTTAATCTTGCTAAGGTAATGAAAATTTGCATAAACACAAGCATAATTCCCCATACACTTGCTAGATAAAGCTGAAAGTTCATTTCTTTCTAAAGAAAGAAAAAAAAAACCTAGCTGCAGTCATGAAGCTGCCACACTACTCTGAAACAAAAATATGTATTTACTCATTGGTAGTGTAATTCAAGAGAAGAATGATTCCACAGAAAAATTACAACACAAGAAGAGGACCAAGATTCTAAGGTGGGGCCAGCAAACCACTGGTGAATGTGGGTCACCTCTAAAGAGCCCACAGAAGGCAACTGAAGCAGCCAACAAGGGTCAAAGCAGTTACACCAAAGCCTGCATGTACCTAGCAAAACTATAAATTCAGTTTTTCATTATGAGAACAAGAAAATCTTCTGAGAGCTCTTTAAAATCTTTATATAAAAGTCATAAATACGAAATATATTCTACTAAATGTACACACACATTACTTCTGTGGAATCATAAGATGCCATTTTTAAATCTTAATACTGTAGTTAACTTTACACCTACAGAACTGTGAAACATGTCTTCAATGTTTCCCAATATAATGCAAACAGCAATATAAAAATAATTGTCAAGTGTAGCTTATTGAACATTGATTAGTTCCCACATCACCATTATAGACTGCAGACATATAGACTGCAAGGGAATAAGAAGCAATCTATCTTTTCCTTAGCACTATGCTGAACAGTAACTCTAATCTTTGCTGTTCCTTTCTGTCTCACTTTAAACAGCTAGGTTTCTCTGCCCTTCCTTCTGGCATTATGGAGGGCAAGCCCAGACACCAGAGTAGAAAGACAGTGATACTACACTTCAGAGCTCTCCAAAAAGATCAGTCTTGTGAACAGTGATGACAGATGTGAATGACTCCACCCAAATGATCTGTCACCACATCCAGTGAATGAGCACATCAGCTGTTTTTCCACTAAAGTCATCAGCAATTAACTATTTAACAAAAGTTTAGTGATAACTGTTAAATGGCAAGATTTCTAATATCCCATGGACATAGAGGAAATAATTATATAGTACCACCAGCATGGCTGGCACTTTCACAGATGTAGACCTGCACTAGCAGCCTAGCTATGCCGCAGAGCCTCTGTGGATCGTCTCACTCTGGCAGAGCCATGCAGTGAGGACACGCAGGATATTGTCAGCAGATGGAATTCTTCCAGTTCAGCAACACCTTCTCCTGAAAGTACGTTAGCACTCCATTGGTGTAGCTGCATCCACATCGGGCTTTTGCAAACACAAAGGAAGGGTTTTCTTCCCTCCTCCATGCTTTTAGGCTCTGTAAGTCAATGTAAAACTTAGTAGCTTGTACAAAGTCCAGACCCACTGAAGCATGGCTAATACTTGTTACCAGCAGCTATGCTGGCAACACAAGCAGCCCAGGAACTAAAGAAGTCTTTTTGCTAGCATAATCTCATATGCAGATACACACATAGACAACATTTTATAGATCATACATAACACAATTATTTATCTTATCTCTTAATCTATCATTAAAATATTGTTATATACTACATATCTATGATATACATAATATTCTAATATGCATTTTAGTATTTATGCTTGTATTGAGTTTTCTGTGAGGGGTTTTTG
>NW_010164137.1:0-5433 GCF_000695765.1 Mesitornis unicolor
TCCATCATCTTTGGGACTTACTTGGGGTGTTTGAGCAGGTTTTAGATGGAAATCAGCAGCTTCTGCTTCAGGTGCTTTATTATCCAAGCTGGTTGGGTGCTGCTGCTCGCTCTTCTGAGCTCCATCCAGCTCAACCTCTGCACCTTTATTGCCCACCACTTCCTTCGCCATGACCTGAGAAGTGGATCCTTCTGCTTTCCTCTCCTGTATCTCCACACGCTCCAGGGAAACACATCCCATCTCTCCAGAAGAGACGGTCCCTTCTAATTTCTCCACCCCTTTGGCCTCTGCTTTATTTCTGGAGTCTGCCACCTTGTGAGGAAGGGCCGAGGAAGCGCTGCTGGGTGTTTTGTCAGTGATTTTCGGTTCTTCATCACCCACCTTTGCCACAGGAGAAGGGTGAACTTCATCTTTCTTTGATTTTATGCCTTGGTCACCTTTCTCACCACCATCCCGTGACCCAACCTCTTTATTTCCACCATCTTTCTTCATCTTCTCTTTTCCAGGCTCTTTGTGTCCCACCTCGACGGGTCGCTCGCCAGATTTCTGCACCTTTACCTCCTTACCACCAGATCCAGGCTCTTGGCCGCTGTTTGCTGCTGCTGCTGCTTCAGGAGGAGGAAGCCCCTGGCTTCTTGCACCCTCACCCGATGGCTTTGGGAAGCTGGAGGAACCATTTCCAGCCTCATTTGGGACAGTTTTTGCAGCCCGAGCAAAGCATTCGAAGTCACCTCCTTTATCATTCCAATGCACTTGAGGGCCAACGGGAAAGGTTTTAATATTCCTGTTTTCGTCGACAAAATCCAGGTCTTCCACCCCAGGTCCCATGGGAGGCTGCACCTCTCTCCTATGTGGTTTTGGGTCTGGAAAATGCACCCGCTCAGAGGCATTTGTGACCTTTTTAGTGCTCCCATCATAACCCCGCTTTTTAGACCTATCTGCGCCCAAAGCGGGGTCTGCCCCTGCTGGGTGCTCTGGTTTAGGACCCGCACCTCTGCTGCTGTCAGGAGCGGGACTTTCTGCTCCAGATTTGCTCATCAACTCCACATCCCGAGCAGGAAACGCCTCTGGAGCTGCTCCATGCTCCAGCAGAAACGGCTGCTGCACCTTGACCTCCACCTCCTCGCGTTTCTCCTTAGTGGTACCAGTCAGGTCGCCCAGCAGAGCCGCGAAGGCGCTGGACTGAGCCTCTTTGCCCTTCTCAGAACCCTGAAATGGTTTCATATTGCCCACTGCAGGGACATCACCTGGGTCCAGCCCAACAGGGCGACGCTCCGGGCTTTTCTCAGCCTTTTTGCCTTTCCCATCTCCGCTTTTTCTCTTGGGCTCCCTGCCTGGACCACGCGCCCTGGCTGCATCCATCGCCTGCTCCACTCGAGGCTCAAACATACCCACATCCTCACTTCTACTCACAGGCCAACTTCCTTTAGCGTTGCCTATTTCTGCCTCTGCTTTACGACCTGAAAGAATTCCCTGAGTCCAGAAACTCCAATCGTCACCCTGGATTTCGGGCTTTTCCAGCACCTCTCTGGTTGTACCTGGCAGATCCTGCCCCAAAACCTCTCTTTCCGAGCCAGACACCTTCTCTTTGGGCATCTCTTTGGTGCCTCCAGCCTCCTTCTCTTTGCTTGGGCGATGACTTGTGTCCAGCCCAGCATCCTGGCTGGCTGCCTGCCCCAACGGGCATTTTCCAGCCTTTTTCCCTTTCCCATCACTACTCCTTTTCCCAGGCTTTTCGGCCACCAGCGCCGCATCCGAATTTACCCCCACGGACTCACCCGCAGGAGGAATTTCAGCCTCTTTGCCCTTCTGCACCAAACAGACCCCTCTGGTTTCACTTTTTGGGATCGTGTCAGCCAAAGGAAGATGCTTTGCTTCCTCTTTCCCACTCTCCAGCAGGAAGGGTTGGTCTAAAACCCTCAAATCCAAACCTATTTTGCTTTTTCCAAGGCTTTCTTTAGGTTTTTCTGTTACCGGCTCAGCTGACCTCTGCATTTTAGTGAAATCTGATGGATTCTCCCGCAAACACTCAGCACCGACACCGCCCTTATCCCCAACATCCTCAGCTTTCTCAGTTACGCCAGCGAAACCACTCGTGTCCATCTTACCCTCAAGAAAAGGCTGCTGGGAAAAGCTCTTCTCACTTCTTTTACTTCTCCCGTCACTACCCCTTTTTTTCGGCTTCTCCACAGGATACGCCTGCGTGAGGCTTCCCAACGGATGCCCCCTGCCACCAAAACCCCTGCCCTGATCAGGGAAAGCCGCTTCTCTGACGGCCTCACCTGTCCTCGCTGCGTCACTGAATCCGCTCGCGTCCTCCGAAAGCACCGTCTGCTCGCAGGAGCCTTTGGGTTTTCTGACTTTCCCCTCGCCGCGCTTCTTTTTGGGTCTCTCCACCCCATGCGCAACACTGGGGTCTCTCCCACTCTGCTGCTCTAACCCCGTAACCCCTTTCCCTTTGGTTTTATCGGGGGAATCTGCTCCCGCCGCCCCATCCGCTGCTTGGGTAGGGGTGGTTTTGTCGAATTTAGGTGAGAGAAGAACCGGCTCCTCTGAAAACCCCTCAGCCTTTTTGCTTTGCAACGCAGGGACTTGCTCAAGTTTGGGTAAAACTGATGCCGTAACGGGTGTTTTAGTGGTGTCTGCTGGACTCTTCGCCATTCCCCCTGCAGTATTAACATCACCGGCCATGCACGTAGCAAAGGACCCCGTTTTAATTACATCAGCCTCCTTTGGCTCGTTAGGGGCCTTGTCTGACGAGGCCGCAGCCCTGAGGAGCACGGGTTGGTTGAAGGGTTCATTTCCGACCCCTCTGCTGTTTGCACAGCTGCCTCTTTCCTCCCCCTCTTCTCCCAGTGCAGCCTGGGCAGCGCATTTCGACTCCTTATGCTCCCTCTTCTCATTTTTCCCAAAAAAATCCCTTTCCACGGGCTTGGCTGGGCCCTTTGCTGTCACAGACCCCCCCGCCTGCTGCAAAGGACCCTCCTTCCCTTTGCCTTTAGGCTGCAACACCAAACTGTCAGCTCCCATTTCTCCTCCCTTCGCGACACCTCCGTATTTCACATCCGAGGCAGATTCAAGCGCCACGCTGGGTTTTTGGGCTCGCTGCCCCGGCGCTGGCCCCGCCGAGGCGTTTTGCTGCTCCAGGACATGACCTCCGGGTGTTATTTTAGCATCCTTTGGGGTATCTGAAGCTCTGCTCCCCGTTTCAAGCGGCCGCTCTTTGCGAGCTTCGGCCGGCGTGCCAATACCAACATCTGATTTTTGTGCCTCAAGCGCACACGGCGAATTTCCAGGAGGTTTTGTGACCGTTACATTCTCATCCCAGAACTCCACGGCTCTCGGCGGCTGATTTCTCCTCTGTTTCGGTTTCTTCTTCTTCTTCTTCACCACGGCCAAAGCCCCCTCCAAATCCCAGCTCTCCCTCCATTCGTCTCCGCAGCTCCCCCCAAACTCCGGCTGCTCGGGTGCCTTGTTACGCGAAACCCTATGGCGAGGGGAGGGCCCAGCAACGCCTCCAGGTCCTGCTCCCCAAAAAGGGTCTGCTTTGGGGTCAGGGCTCTTCTGCTGTGGGTGACCTATCGGCCATTCCTCTGGAACAGGCACTGGTGCAGGTTTCCCTCTGCCAAACCCGCGTTCGCTTGATTTGTGAGCTTGCCTGATTTGTGCAGTGGGTAGACCTGGAATACAGGAAGCCCGGCTCAAACATCGAAGCGACTATTTACTTATTTTATTTTTTAAATGTACTATATGTGTGATTTTTAGCTAGCCAGATATGCAGAATTTTCACCACACCGACTCTAAATCCACCTCGGTAGGGCTGGAATAGGACATTCACACGCAGAACCTATGCAAACCGCTACCGAGAAAAGCGTCAACGCTCTTTAAAAATGCACAATTCCCGATAGGCGCCCTTACCCCAGCGAAAAGCAACAGTTCCCCTAAGGACGTGCAAGGTTTTCTTTAAAAAAAATGCATCACGGATCCATCTCGTCAAGACAAGCGAGCGGATGCGCTTTTTATATCCTTCCCTGGCGTCCTTCCAAAATGGGAAAATCCAAATTTCAGCGGCAAAAGAAGGTTTGGGGAAGAGAAAAAGAGGCTTTAAAAGAGCGGCACCTCCGGAGCAGAGGGCATTTGCCGTGCTCACGGCAGCGCTGAGGTTTCCTCAGCTATAAAAGGCACCGATTTTTAAAGTCATTTGTCACTTTGTCCCCGTCCACAAACTCATTGGAGAGGCTGGGTCAGCGGAGCAGGGCAATAAAAAAAAACCCACTTTAAAGATTACATTTGGGAATGACAAACCTCAAATTGGAAGGAGGTCTTTGCTGGGACTACTGGAATAAGAATGAATGGTCCTTTTTAACACCAAAGTGAAAAGCTGGTGAAGGTGAGCTTTGAAATTCTACAGAGGGAAAGACAGAAGCGGGTCGCAGTGATCCAAGTCGGAGTAGCACCCATTTTTAGGCCTTTAGTCCAGTGAATATAGAGGGGAAAGGACAATTTAAGGGATTAGAGGCAGAGTGTGAGCAAAATCCCCAAGAATTTACGTGGTGGAAAAGAAGATTTCTGCTTGCTCCAGTGGCAACGCAGGAGGAAGAGGTGAAGGGTTCACAGAGGTGGTTTCCAACCCCAAATTAAATCAGGATTTATGCTCTACCTGTAGGCTCTGGTGTGGTTTTCCCCCGCGGAGGCTCTGCGTGTTGGACCTGGTTGTGCTCAGCCTCCTCCTTCGGGGTCTCTGCACTGGGGACGTCCACAGGCGGAACAGATTTTTCAGGAGCGTGGTCTTTATTTTCGAGGGTTTCTTTGGCTTCTGCTGGAACTGAGACATGAAAAACAGCAACAGAAGGCTCAGGCAACCTGCGGTTTAGAAGCAAGCTCTCGAAAAGCTTTGATTTTTAATTCTAAAAGGGATGAAGTGGATAAGATCTGATCTACTATGTGTTACCTCCTCATTAAAGCAGGAATTTTGTATTTTGGCAGATATGCCAAGGTGGAGCTAAAACATGAAGTCCTGGGGCTTAAGCTCAGGGGGAAGGTTTGGTTGGGTTTGGGTGTTTTTCCTCTCTATAATTAATAAAATTCAGACCATACTGGCTGAATTTAAAATCCAGAATATACTCAGTTATCAGTCTGGAGTCCCTATCCAACGCCAATCATCCAGTTTCATAGATATCTCCAAATATGTTAACACAGACACTACCAGATTCCTAGCTACAATTGGAACAAGTTTTAATTTGGAAGCCATAATTACATCAGAGAACAGCTCTGTGTGCAACTACGGTAGTTACATTTGAAACAGAAATAAAAATTAGGACAGACGTTGCTACAACAACTACAGATGAGGATGAAAAGACGAGTTATGGGATGGTATTTTTAAATATGGAGACTAGCATCTACTTCACAGGATCACAGAATGTGAGGAGTTGG
>NW_010164138.1:0-4499 GCF_000695765.1 Mesitornis unicolor
CTCCTGATAGTCTGTGATTCTGTGATTCTGTAATGTGAGAACTGTCATGCTTGAAAAGCATTGCAGTAGTCTGCAAGGAGTCAAATATAACTTAAGTCATTCTTTCAGCTTGTTACAGAGGGAGCACATCTGAATCTGAGTATTTTCAAGTTCAGTTAAAAACATTTCCTGAAGTATGATTGTTCTGTTTATTTTCAAATGGTGATGCTGCTTTTGGTTCTTGGTTTGTCTAATGTCTTTTTCAATATTTATGGTTTCTCTATCTACTCTCTTTTAAATAAATGGGTAAGAATGACAGGTTTTACAACCAGTCATTGATTTCTTGGAAATACTCTTATATTTGTTGTTACTGATTGACACTGTCAATGCAAAGTCAAGTGAAGAATCACTAATCACCAGAAGATGCATTTTTAATTACTGGTTACTCCTCTTAAAAACTAAACTCATCTCTAATTTATGAGGATTTTCTTTTCTTCCTTGTTCTCTGGAGTAAGCTAGCAACTCTGTGAAATCTGAGCTGGTAAATTATTAAGAATTTAATTTAGGATTCTTCTTGTGTTGTGGAAGCATGTTTTCTTGTCACCTTTGCCTTACTTTTGAATCTCAGTGTTAAGAAAGGTCTTTCAGAGTGACATATCTTTTTGCCAAAAGTGCACAGGATGTGTTTTCCCAGAGTCTGTCTGTGCTAGCTTTTAAACTTCTAGAAACTCATCTGAACAAGGCAAGAAAAGCATACTTCTTCCTTGTTCTCTTACAAGACTGTAGTTTGTTGTCTCTCATGCTTGTTCCCTGCTATTGCTGACATAGGAAATAAGATCTGTTTCAGCAGGTAAATGCATGTTTTATTGTGATGGGGTTAGTTGGGAAAGTTCTGCTCAGACTGATATTTTGGCTAGCAGTATGCTTTGGAGCAGCACAAATGTACTGTGACTGTGGAGGATTATATGTCTTAAGGACAGATTGACATTTCCCTTGGGTTTATGTAGGCTTACATGTGGTCATGCACACGGAATGGAAGCCTGCTTCTTTTTTCCTGGTTAGCTGTGGGTTTTTTTAGAGGTCTGTTCGCATGATGCAATGGGAAAGATTATTGAGAATGAGCTATTAAAGACCATTTTAAAGTGTGGAGTTTTTGAGCAAAATATACATTACATGTGCTCAATTTCTTAGACTATGTGATGTTTAAAACAGAAATATGGAGTAGTGGTGATATAATATACCAATACAACTTGCAAATGTATCTTTTGGTTATAGAATGAATGCAAATATGGTGTCATTACTGTCATAGGTTACTATCAGTTAAAACACATGGACTGTTGTGGACCATCATTATTTGCATCTGTTGCCCTCAGACTAGATTGCTGAGCTGTTGTTGCTTTGCTTGTAAAGTAATGGTAAGTTATGAGACCATACAATATGACTTTGAAAGGGACCATTCAATCTCTAGTAACCAAAGCTCCTGTCTCTTGAATTTCATCTGCAGGGAATAACAGGAGAGATTTTTTTTGGCATGAACAACCAAATTACATGGTCAGAACTATATGCTCATTCTGATACAAATGAAGTAATCACCTGAACAACATAATGCTGTAGCTTACAAGTCATCTTCCTTTCAAATATGTAGTTATCTGTGCCAGAACTCAAGAACCATAACATGTCAAATAAAACATAAGGAAATTGGGAACCCCTGTGAGGGGGAAAAAAAACCCGAATCATGCTCCCCTTTCACAGTTTACTATCTGTTTATCATGCTTTTTCTGAAGGGAGGGATAAAGCAGTGGTAAAAGGATGTCCAAGATTTATAATGCATCACCTCAAAAACAACATTAAAATTGAAGCCCTTCAACAAGTCTATAGTCTGTGCTCTGATGCATACCTTGCTGTGAACATCCATATGCCACAGATAAGATGCCAAAACTGCAACTTTGCCTCAGAACTGATGTCATCTCCACAGTCCTTTTCCCTGAACTTTCCTCACTAGGAATATGTGATGCATCTCTCCTCTGGCCTCTCTCCAGGCATTGAGAAAAAAAGCAGTGGCTTGGGTTTTAGGAAGGAGTGTCATTCTAAAGTGGGGTTTCCCCCACCTCCCACAAGAATTTTTCCTTCTTGCAAGCATTCATAGTTTCTTCTCAGTTCATATTATCATAAACACACATTAGTTACTTATTTTCAGTCTTTTGAACTTTAAAGAATATCCATACCTGCCAGGTTCACTGCCTTTGGGAGCTGATACTGCATCTTAAAATACTTAATTGATTGTGGTTTTATTCATTAAGATGACCCTGATTGCTCCACAGACTTTAACAAGTTGGGATTATCTCAGAAATGAAATCCTGGAATTCCAATTTAATCTAAATAAATTACTTTCAATGAGCAATTTTGCACTTATGAATGAATGGAAATAAAAAAGTGTGTGAGATCTTAATGAATATCCATGGAATAAGTAGTCTGATATTATCTTGAAGTACTGAAATAATGTTCATATTGATCTTTCTTTAAATAATCCTTGTTAGCAGAGGCACACTGCCACTACCAAAGGATATGCTATATGGTTTTATTTTGTGTTTAGCTATAAAAAAAGTTAATGCTGTGTTGGAAGGAATGGACTTTCATACCCCTTCTGTGGAAGGCTGGTCATGAATTTTTCAACTTTCACTTGATAAAGAGACTTTCCAGATTATTGTATTGTTTATAGATTAGTTGTTGGGATTTTATTCTGATTTGAGAAAGTACCTCTTTCAGATTCTCTATATATGCAAGATGGTGTTTGCTGTTTCTGATTTATTTGATGTCCTGCACTGATCTAACATTGTAGACCAATGAAGGTGTTTTAAGAACATGCTTTGGGCCAGAAATAATTTCAGTTCTTTTGGCACACATTTATTTTACACATATTTACCTGATGGAGAACATTTGCTTGTCAGCTTTCCATGTTGTGCAATAATAATTTGCTAAAACTGAACACAAAACATGTTGAGAACTCTGACATCATTTTCATAATCTAAGTTCAGAGACATGTAAGATAGGTGTGCATGAATGTTTTTTACCTGCTAGCTTTATTGGATGCCCCCTACATGTCCCACTCCACCTTGTGCTGTAGGGGCTGTGTTTTACATATTACACTGAAAGTGATGCAGCTTTCATATGATTTATTTCCCTACTGGAGCTCAGGAAGACTGCAGAAGCTGTGTTTATTTGCTGACTCCAGTTTCAAAATTCTCAATCTCTTCTAGTAAGAACAATAAACATTTCTTAGTGGGATGGAACCATATTTACCTTTCTCATAGCTGCTATCTTGGTGGTTTTTAGCTGTCCGGTTGTTTGTTGCCCAAACTGTATGTCTTCCGTTTTCCTTCTGTGTTTGTATTTGAGGACCCTTTTATTTTATAGCAAAGTGCTTGTTATTTTTCTGTAATGCTTGACCTTGCAGTTAATACAGACAATTTTTATCCCTTTTCTCTTGCTCCTGCTCTCTAGGTAGTAAGTACAGTTTTTCCTTTCTGCTGTTACGGCCCTCTCCTTTATTGCCAGTGCCTCGCCACCTTTATCATCAGGAAACTGAATCAGCATACTCCTAAATTCATGCTGAAGTCAATAATTAAAATATTAAATAAGATATATAACAAACCAAAGGAATATTGCTCAAACATGCATGCTGGAAAAAATAGAAACACTGAAGTAAAGAGAAGTGTGTTTCTGGCAACCTTTTGATGGTTAGATTGTGTAGACAAATTTTCTTGAGAAAGCCCTCTCAGTCATCTTTATGCAAAGAGGAAGAAAAGTTCTCCATGTATTTAGTGGATGCAACTTCAGAAGCAGAAAAATTGGGCACTCTACACCTGTATTGTGGTATTGAGTGCCAAAACAGAGCGTAATTGGTATGCTAGTCAGAAAGCTGTCAGAAATCTTGATGTTTCAGGAGAAGTAAGGAATTGGATTTCATTATGCAGATAGGTTTCTACCACCTTCCTCCTCCCATTTCTGAAATGAGTTAAGTGTGGATAAATTTGATGATTCCTGAATGTAGAAGGACTCGGCTCCAGTAACTCTATCAAATAAAAATGAAAATCAGCATGTTTTTAATTGGCACTTGAAAATTATGTGGGTCTGCAAGTTATAGGACCTGATTTGTCCTCAGTTTTTATTCAGCCTACAGAATAACTGCAGTTGTGAAAAGTGACTGCAACAGTGGCATAAAATGCTTGCCTTTGTATGTATTATGAAATATCCCATTTTAACTTATTTGTAACTTCTTCATGTGAAAATGTTCTGTGGAGAAATTGGGTTTCTATAGTGCAACAGATGGTGCTGGGGAAAGTTGATCATAGTTTTCCAACAAAGAACTGCACCTGTGAGGTAAAATAATTCACTTAAATTTAAGGACCCTTCCTGCATGCAAAGGGGAAGTAACTTGTCCATCTTTACAATAAAAATTCTGATTCAGAAGGAAGTATGTAACCATCTGTAGTTCTGTAACAGCCCTTTCAGTATGAGCA
>NW_010164138.1:4524-5930 GCF_000695765.1 Mesitornis unicolor
GGAATGACAAGAAATGCGCCTAAAGTTGGTATGTGATCATTTCGTGAAGGAGACAACATGGGTGCCCATCTAGCCAGGAGCTGTCCTGATGTCTCAGGAGAGTTTTTCCTGCTTATCTTGAGAATAATGGCATTGATTTTCAGTGTCTGGTTGTTGATAACAGTGAATTTGACATTGATCTGTTGACATCACCAAGGGATCAGCCAAATTCTCCTAGTCACATTCTTATCTAAAATTGAAATAAAAATCTCTTTAGGGGCCAGTGTTGTGGTCTTCTACATCGTTAATGCCTGGCTAGTGGAAAATGTGTCTAAACTGGAGCTGCTGCTCTCAGACATGAGCATGTAGTGCACTACACATGTACATTATCGCGTTTAAAGGAAACTTAAATTTGCCTTTCAGTAAGAATCACCTCTATCGATAGTATGGATACATTTTCCATTCTGCTTGTCGAGATGTCTTGTTTGGAAACACTAAGTATTTGTTTACAGAACTTTCAGCCATTTCAAATTCTCAAAACAAAAATCACATCTGAAAATCCTGTTTTCTCTGTACTGACTAGTGTATGCATATATGTTTGCAATATAACTTTAAAATGAACTGGTTATGCTAAATTATTTGAGTCTTTATAGTGTAAGTATGTCTGTGCTCCATCAGATTAAAGGTCTGTCAAGGTGAGTAGCCTGTCTTCATCTGTAGTGAGAAGCACATACCTAGAAAGGAATGTAAGAACAGGGCAAGCATCTAAGTATACTTGCCCAGAGCAGTCCCTCACCTTCAGAAATCTGAAGCCAAATCTGAAACTTCAGATCTGTTCCTCACATCAGAATAATAATGTAGATTTGCATGCAGTGCTTAAGATGTAGCACAGGATTACAGAATAGATGAAGTTGGCAGGGACCTCTTTAAGATCATCTAGTCCAATTCACCTGTTTAAGCAGGGTCAGCTAGAGAAAGTTTCCCGCGACCATGTCCAGTGGAGTTTTGAATGTGTCCGCAGATGGAGGTATTTGCTTAATACTTCTTAACAGTTATTGCCCTTTTTTTTTTTTAAACTACAATTGGGTATGGAGTTGATGATTTGTGGAACTTTTGCTTAGATTTCAAGATTTCTTTGCTTGTGGTAATAGGCCACTTAGTCTCTTTGTTATATGAAATTAGGATTGTGTTCAGTATTCATAATTTGGTATTTATTTACACGGAATTTCGTATGCCATTTAATACCCTGTGACTGAATCTCAGCAGAGTCCTCTTGCAGCTATTCAGTTGGGCAGAAACTTACTATTATGAAGAACTTTGATTATAAAAAACCTCCAACTAACTAGTGTCACCTCATTTCTCAGCTCAGCTCCTGTACTGGCTCGTTGAGTAGCAGACACCAGCTCTGATCTGTCAGACTTATTAAT
>NW_010164139.1:0-3088 GCF_000695765.1 Mesitornis unicolor
TAATAATAATAATAATAATCTGACTGGGATTGGCTTTTCTGTGATCCTATTCTGTTTGTGTCCCTGGGTGACTAATCCTCATTTCCTACCCATACATTCCAGCCCTGAATGAAGCAAATGTTAACTTTCAAGATAAAATAAGAATCTGCATGCTGGACATTTGGACCTCTGGCATATATATTTCTGATGTGGAAGAAACATTCTGCAGTCCAGGTGGGCAACAGCTCTGTTCATTGGCAGAATGGTGATGCTCAGAGCCTAGTACTCTGAGAGGACTCAGCTCTTCTGAGTAACCTGGACTGGCAAACAAGAACTGTCACTCTGTCTTCTAGGAAAGCAGAGTGCTTTATGCAAAAAAACTGCATCTGAGCCTGTGGAGGCATTTGCTTGCTTAGCATGTGCTATAAAACCTGTAATACATTGTGCTGGTTTTGGCTGGGATAAGTTGCTTCATAGTAACTAGTATGAGGCTGTATTTTGGATTTGTGCTGAGACTAATATTGATAACACCCTGATGTTTTAGTCATTGCCAAGCAATGCTTACTTTAAGCTGAGGACTTTTTTTGTTTCTCCTACTGTCCTGTCCTCCCAGCTTCTTCTCTACAGAAGGCTGGGACAATACACAGCAAGAACAGCAGACTTGAACTGGCCAAAGAGATATTCTATGCCGTAAGACAACATGCTCAGTATGTAAGTTGGAGGGAGTTGGCTGGGGGTAGGATCGCTGCTTGGTGCCTGGCTGGTTGTTGGTCTGCAGGTGGTGAGCGTTTGTATCACTTTTTCTTGGGTTTTGTCTCTTTTTATTTTGCTGTTTTCCTTTTAATTTCAATTATTATTATTCATTATTATTATTCCATCATTAAACTGTTCTTATCTCAACTTATGTCTTTTTTTTCCCTTTTTTCTCTGATTCTCTCTCCCATGCCACTGAGCAGGGTAAGTGAGCGAATGACTGCATAGTGCTTGGTTGCTGGCTGGAGTTAAACCTCGACATACATTGAGGCAGTAAATGATTTCCTCCTCAATAAAATGTATTTTCCTTCATTTTTTTCATATGTTTACTTACCTCTATCTTTTTTGCATTGATTAGTCAGTCCCACTTGTAAATGTAGACCTACACTTGTTTTCCATTCTGGGTTTTACTGGTCTCATATTTCTGAAGGTGGTGATGGTGCCCTGTTGTGCAAGGAATAGACAGGAAATTCAGGGCACAGCTTCTTCCTCAGACTGCAGACAGACTCAATATCAGAGCTGCTGTCACATGGATAGGCCAGATGGTGAGGACAGAAGAATGAAATAACATATGGACCTTGGCAGAAAAAGTCCTAGCTCTTCTGCAGGAGGCAATGGGGACAATGGCTATTTGTCTAGAAACAGCGTGAAAGGGTCCCAAAATGCTAAATATTGTACAGTTCATTCTCACCTCCAAGCAATGTTCAACTGTTAGGAAGATGAACTAGGTCAGAGTCACAGCTGTCTGAAGAGCAGGTGCTATGATACTGTATTCACCAAGACATGCTGCTCCAGGCTCTGCAACATTTAATTAACAGTCCTGTTTGGTGCTTTTAGTGAGGGGAATCTTTCCACTCTTCTAACCACCAGGTCACGACAGTCAATTATTGAGCTCTGTAAGTTAAAAATAAGCACAAGGCAGTAGTTCTGAGAACACCATCTGTCTTGCATGAGGTAATGAAAAGGTGTTTCTCAAATCAATGGCAGTCACACATGCAAATTTTCTATGCAAGCCAGCTTTAACTGGTCTTTAAAGGTCATTATTTCTGTGCAAATGTTTGTTTAAAGTTTAAGTGTAATTTCTGGTTCTGAACTTGGCTCTTTGGCAGCTTTTTCTTGACTATGCAGAGCAGTGAGATAGTGTTCGGGCCCACGTAGGACATGCAGCAGAAGCTCAGCTGTCAGCCTGCCTGTGCCAGCCGACAGGCAGCAGTCCCCTCGCACATCTTCTGCCTGTGCTGCGGTGGGCGGGCAGGAGTGTGACAGCTCCTCTCATGCTGAGCAGAACAGAGATAAAGACCATATGCAGCAGGCTGGCTGTGCCCGGAAAACACCCAGCTTGGCATGTCCCAGCCAAAGATGGAAATGCAGCATGTTGCTTGTTTCCCATGGTGGTTGCGTTACACCTTGGTGGGGTATTCAGAGCTGGCTGAGGTTTGCAGACTTGTGGGTTTTTTGGCTTACAGACTTGTGTATGTCCAACTGTCGTGGACCTAGCATTGGTGAACATTGACAGAAATCTAGTATTTCATAGGAAAATTACTACTTATCCTCACAAATAATCAGAGATTTTTGTTTTAATATGTTGACCAAGCTGAAAAATGTTTTCACTTTAAGTTGACTGAAATTTCACCGATCAAATAAAGTTTCAGTCAAAAGCAAAATGTCTCTCATTTTTGTTTGTTTAAGATTCAGCTGAACTAAAATAATCAATTTTTGTTATACATTGAAAATGGAAACCTTTTTTTTCCCCTCCCAGAACCATGAATATCTGACATTTTGGGAGAAAAGCAAAACACTTCTTTCTTGCTGACCAGGGAGATTTGCACTCAAGCACATGGATTGTTTTCACTGAAATATTTTCATTTCTCAACAAAAAGTCAGTTAATTTTTTTTTGTTCCACTCTACTTCTCAGCTGGGGCTTAAGAAAACATTCACAAGCTCCTTCTGGGAACAGCTGCTAAAATCTTACCTAGCATGGCATAGCTGGCTTGCTAAGCTATATTCTAGTCTTTAAATTCAGGGAGGATGATGTCATACAAAAGCTCCCTCTCAACAATTAAAAGAACCACGTGTAATTAAACAAAATAAACTTATGCAGTTACCTCATAGAATTTGCTGTCCTCAAGAGATGAAGCTACAGAGTGAGACAGTGGGAGGTTAGAGAAAAGGGGAAGTCAGTGGGTGAGACTGGAAAGGTGATAGAGTCTTGGTAGTACGTGGTGAGGGTACCCCCATGGGTTTTTCCTTCCTTCTCCTGTAGCCAAATCTGGGCTAAACACTGGTTACACTTTCACATCTAGCAACCAGGAATTGTTGGGGGGAACAGATCACAGAATCACAGAATCGCTCGGT
>NW_010164140.1:0-3385 GCF_000695765.1 Mesitornis unicolor
TCCTCTTCCACCTAAGCTTACTCAGCAGTTCTCTATCTGCTATTTTGCTTTGTAGGTTTTTTTAGATCATCGTAGGCCAAGAAATATGACAAAAAGTGTAAAGGGACTTCACCTCTCCAGTCCCTTCTTCTTTGCTCTGGTAGTGGCATATCCCTATTTTTTCCAACTCCCCAACAGTGTCTATTAGAAGAAAATTACATGAAGCACTATGCAAAGCTTGATTTTATTTAGAATGTCTTCATCAGTCTAACACTGCTGTAGCTCAAAGTCTCTGGCATTTTTTCCTATCTAAAATATGTTTGGGTGGAACATAATAACCTGATAAGCATTTAAATCTCTAGCTCGTTGTCAATGGGGAAGTTTCCCTAGATATGCAAAATGTTCATTTATTTCAACATCTCAAAGTCTTGCCCATTTAAAATGACATTGACAAAACTGTAAAAGTGGAAATGGTATTTTTTCCAGAGTTTATTTAATAGATTTCCCTCTGACTTACAAATTACGCTGAATCTGAAACAGGTTGTCTTTGCTGTCAGAGTGAAGCAGAATTAACATGTAATAGAGAAGGAAGCAGAGCTCTCATGAATAAAATATATGAAACTTACATATAAATTAATTTATGACACTGAAGTGTGCACATAGACATTTAGTATTGTTTTGGGTTGCCCTACTTTTTCTGTAAAACATCTTTATTTTTTGCCATAAAATAACTCCGAAAAATAAATTTTCAAAGAAGCTTGAAAGATGCTCATCTAATTTGAACAGAATAAGTCGCTGAAAGCAGAAAACAAGAAGCTGATTATGTATTCCAGAGGGAGTTTAGTAATACAATTTTAATCTCAATAATAGTAATTTTAGTCATATACTGCAAGTTGTAGCTGACAGAAAATGTTAGACTCATTAAATATAATCAAATAACTCAATACTCATTCTTAGCTTTTTATTAATTTGTTACATTTGTATTATATGTAGTAAAAATTAAAATATAATTCAGAGCTCTGATTAGTCTGTATGAACTCCCATATTGTTAATTACAATAGCTCAGAGCAACTTCATATCTCCCTATGTAAAAATATGATTTTCCTGACTCAGATAACTCATGAAATTTTCTGGACAACTCTGTTTGCTAGTGAATGGTGATATTTCCCATAATTAAATCACAGTTTTGTAACTGTGTTTTGTTATTTGAGTAACAATTTGAATGTTTCTTATAGACTGAGTTACTGTTTAAAGAATCAGTCCTGAATTCAACAGAATCCTGCATTTTTGTGTAGTATATAAAAATCTAGTAAGCAATTTTACATTTTTATTTTATGCAGTTCTTATTTCAACACTGAAATGTAACAATGTAAATAAAATAGCTTTGTTAAACCATTTCCTCGGCAATATTTTGTTATTTTTCTTTTGTCCTGAGGCAAATCAGAGGTCTGCCTATTTATAAACAGCTCTCTACCACAGTACTAAGATGTCATAAAAAGCTAAAGTGGAATTATAATATCTATAAGCCTACATTTCACGACTCCTTATTACTGCCACTAACCTTTCTAAAAAAATATTGTAAGGATCAAAAAAAAAAAGTACAGAGATTTTGTAGAAAAACTGCATTTTTTAGTAAATACTTTTTTTTGGTGTGTACATCTGGCTATCATATCTCTATCGCTGATTTAAGTAAATTTGCTAATTATTAAAACACCTATGAAGGAGGGAAAGATAAGCTAAAAAAGTGGAAAAAGTGAAAAAAAATTGAGAATAAGTTTCCATTACATCAGTCCTGTACTTGGAAGAACTTTATATGCTTTTATTCCAGACTGTCCATGTAGTTTAAAACAAATGTCATTTGTGTTCTGATTAGTAGCACCTTTACTACCATATGTTTGTTAAAGAGAACATTTCAGTGGAAGAGTCTGTCCACACCCTAGTACAGTATTACTTTAGTAAAATTTTTCATATCAAGAATTATTTTGGAAATAACATTTTGCCAGAGTTTGGCACATTTATATTGCCAGGATGGTAGAACATTTTAAAAATAAATAAATAGATAAATTAAAAAAAAGTATTTAAAAATATTTGCCCAGAGAGGTTGTGGAGTCTCCTTCTCTGGACACATTCAAGGCCAACCTGGACATGCTCCTGTGTGACCTAGTTTAGGTGATGCTGCTCTAGCAGGGGGATTGGACTAGATGATCTTTCGAGGTCTCTTCCAACTCCTGAGATTCTGTGATTCTGTGAAAAGCTAAGAGTTGACTCCTTTGGAATAAACAAAGAAGTTAAACAAGAACTGGATCAGATTGAAAATACTAATTTTGCTTTAAGCTTGAGGACAAAAAGTGTTGGTTTATATGTCATGAGACATTCAGCTTTTTAAATGTAGCTAGGGTTAAGTCTAAACCTAACACACTTCAGAGCTTTCTAATTTGAGTACTTTTTTTAAAAAAAATTGAGCATTAAATTCCAATATCTAAAGTGCTCTGTTGTCTACATAATATTATTCTTTATGTGAATTATTTCCTGCTTGGGGGTTTATTTTGGAGGGGTATTGTTTGGTTTTGATTTTGTTTTTTTTCTTTGTTATGTTGTCTACAATGAATTCATAATCAGCTTTAACGAATAACATGTAACAGTAAGAAGTTACTGCTAGGGAACTGGTTTCCTAAGTGATGAGCACTTTCTCTCGTAAGCTGATCAGTATTCATTCGACTTGTTCTAGCTTCAGTGATTACATACATTTTTCCATTTGAGGGGCCATGTCAACATTTTGTACCTCTTATTTTCATTTATTTGTGTCTTCAATTAGTGCAAATGTACTTTTATAATATGAATAATTAGAACTAGCCAGTGATTCATTAATCACTTCAAAGTACCTGTTCTACTTTTCTCTCCCACCTGAAATAATTCTGCATAACATGGACTTCTACAGAATATCTTGCTCTTTTGCTGAAAATATTAATTTCCTTATTGTGGTTAGAAATTAAAATGGATTAATGAGTTTCATTCTCTTTTGCTCACCCAGAATTTACCTTATGGAAAACAATTGCCATGGTTTAGGATGTGTCTGTCTATTGTGCTGGTGTAAGGATCGGTCTGGCTCATAGTTTAAACAGGTTTCAGTAATGTCTAGTACACCAGGTGACTCGTGTGGGATTGCAAGAGCAACTCAGCCTTGGATTGCCTTGAGGCCCTGTCTCTGCAGAGATGACCCATGGGGAGCTGTGTAGATAGGTCAGCTCTGAGTTGTCTGGTAAGCACAAAACTAAACAGGGCAGAGCTGCATCATTCAAAGAACCAAAACCTGAGCTGAGTCTTGAAATCCCCCAACAAATAACATGCCCTAAGTCCCAATCAAATGACTGTTCAGTGGACAGTGATGGATGGGAAAGGTTTATCT
>NW_010164141.1:0-3261 GCF_000695765.1 Mesitornis unicolor
GATTCTGTGATATCGCTCTTCCCATGTTCCCACTGTACAAGGGATGGCCAGGAACGAGCATCGGGATGCAAACCCTCAGCAGCTTCATTAGCACAGAGAGGCAAGGAAAAACACCCAGGCATTTCCAAGCTCTTCTACCCCATCAGCCAAGGATCTTTATAGGTTCCAATGAGGCAACAAATCCTTGCAGGCGCAGGTAAAAGCCGAAAAACAATTTTAAGTGCCGTTCCCCTGACTGGAAGGAATGAAGTAAACAGATCTGCAGATTACGGCGCGGGCACCGCATCAAAAATGCCTCCAACCTGACTCCGCGCTGGCACGGCGCTGGCAGTGCAGCCACAGAAATTCGGCGGAGCGCTCGCTGCGTCCGGATCTGCGAACCAAGGGAGACCCCGGCGGCACCGCCATCGCGGCAGCTGGAGCGCTTTAATACGGGATTTTTATGAGCGACACAGCCTCTCTCAAATTCTCCTTTAATAAATAAATGAAAGCGACTTTTCACGCTGCCGCAGCGTCGACACAGGTCAGCAAAGCTTCTCATTGTGCATCTTTCCTGTATCGGAGCTTTTCAGCACAACCAGAACCTATTGAAGGGGGTGTTTGGCACCGCCCAGGCTCCAGCTCTGCCCCCATTCCCAATGGATGAGACTTCACATCCTCTCTGGAGTTCGCAGAGCCAGGTCCCAAAACCGTCTGCCAACGGGGATGAGCAAACCCGGCACACCCCAGCCGACTGCCGATAAGGGTAATAACACAGGGGAGCGCTCCATTGCGGCACCACTGCAGCACCCACAGACCCCATCCCCACCCCAGGGAGCGAACATGGCCCAAAAATCATAGAATCATCAATGAATTGGGTGGGAAGTGACCTCAAAGCTGACCCAGCCCAGCCCTGCAGTGAGCAGGGACATCTTGAACCAGCTCAGGGTGCTCAGACCCCACCAAGCCTGGCCTTGAACATCTCCAGGGATGGGGCCTGCAGCACCTCTGGGCAACCTGGGCCAGTGCTCGACCACCTCATGGGGAGCAGCTTTTTCCTCAGACGAGGATTGCCCTGACCCAGGTGCAGGACTCTGCCCTGGGCATTGCTGAACCCCATGAGGTTCCTCTGAGCCCACTTCTCCAGCAAGAGGCAAGAGCTGCCCCGAAACACAGCGGGTTTCAACACTGAAGGACCTGTGAGCACCATGGCACAGGAACTGGAAGGAAACACGCGCTGGGAAGGGTGGAGCATCCTCCAACTTTGAGTCATGGGCTCCATTGGGCTTTTAGACTTCCTGAGCAGCCTCTTCAGTAGAGACCTCCCCATCTGGAAATCTTTGTCCTCATTTGAAGCCCCTTCCCGAAAATTAAACCGGCTCTTAAAACCCACAATCACTACCTATGGACAAGCAAGGCCCTAAATCGCTTGTAGCCATCACACGGAGCTGCTGCATTTTGGCATTTCACATCCTCAACACCAATTCTTTTAGAGATTTGGAGGCCAAAATCCCTTTTTAGGGTAAAACCAACCACAGGCGGCTTTTCGATAGGAGAAAAGTTTCAGCAAAGCTTTGCTCTCAAGGAGATGGATTTTAAAGCAAGCATCAAGCAAGGGCTCACAACCTGACACCATCCAAAGCAGCCCCATCGCATGCTTATTGACAGATTTTTGTCTATCAACAAGTAGGAGTTTGTGTTTTCTGGGACAAAGACCCAAAATTGTTCAATTGAACCCCCAAAAACCAGGCCCATTCCTACAGCATGGCCATTCCCAGCCCCACTGCCCTCCAGTTGGAGCTGGGGCAGGAACAGCAACGGCTCATTTCCCTCTGAGCGGACCCAAACTGGGGAGCACTGGTGACACTGGTTTGGGGCAGCCGACACCTTTCCCCTTCACGCACAGAAGGGCTCTTTCCAGGAATGAACCAAACAATTTTATTTCCCTTGTTTTGGGAAACCATGACCGATTTCAGGTGAAACAGGAAAGCAGAAGACACCTCCCCCAGCCTCCCCCGAGCCCTCCCTGCCCCAGAAGATCCCCAGAAAGATGCTTTTTAAATAGAAGATCCCCTTCGATGTGGGGGAGAGGAGGTTTGTAGCAGCTTTGGCTGCTCCAAAGATAAAACTCAGGAAAATTAGGAGAGGGAAAGGTGAAAATTGGCCAAGGGATGGAACAAATGGCTGGGTAGAGCCAACGTACCCGCACTGGGGGAGCTCATCCCAGGGAGCAGGAAAGCAGAGGGGAAAATCTAACAATAATTCTGGTGGTTTCTGAGCTCCCAGCCCTCACAAAGCCAAGTTCAGACATGGAAAAGATGGGGTCCCACGTATTGGATGAGGCCAACCATGGTATTTGGGCTCCGTGGACCCTGTTATCTGCTCTATCACACAAACACAGCAATATTCCCTCTTCATTCGCTCCTCCTGGGAGCAGGCACTGCAAAAAGGGCACCACCGTGAACCACCTCCATGCATTTTGCAAGGGGAAAAAGCCAACCACGCAGGCACGTGCTTAGCAAAGGACACTTCTCCTCCCAAAACGGATCCCCTGCGCTTCCTCCGCACGTTTCCACTGAGGCAAGCAGCACCGTGCCACTGAACCTGCACAAAATCGAGCAAAAATCCTCTCCCAATGCATTAGGATTGAACAAGAACCTAAAAAAATAATAACCTGGAGCGGGGAGATCACCGCGGTGCAGCCAGCGAGCGGCTCATTTCCTGAGCGGTGCCAGGGAGGATGTGTTACTCATGGGCAAGCGGCGTGGGTTTGGCAGGCCAGAGAGCTTGGGTAAGAGGAGTAAAAACACCACCACACGTTGGAGCTGTGCAACAGGAGTCACATCGGGTTGTCTTTCGCTCTGAAGCTGCTGCGTGTGTTTGTGATTTAAGGAAAGAGGAAGCTGTAAGAGATTACACTGGGTTATGGCAAAAATAGTGCTGTATTTGCAGGTAGGATTTAAAATACCGGTACAACTGCCTGTCTGCTCTACCTGAAAGTTCCTTGATGACATAGAAATTTCATAGCTCCTCAGCTGAGCGATGCAAGGTTTGACTTGTAACCGTCCAGGGATACCAGGATGGTTGGGACGAGTGGGCTATGAGGAACTTTATGGAGTTCAACACAGACAAATGTCAGGGCTTGCAGCTGGGAATCCATCATCCAAGAACACAGCTGAGACCGGGCTCCACCTGGCAATATCGCTCCAATATTGAGCAATATCGAGACCCACGTTCAATATTGGAGAGATCAGCGCTGTGCAAAGGGACCTTGGTGGATGA